>NC_056733.1:78365605-78555605 GCF_019279795.1 Protopterus annectens | reverse complement strand
GTAAAAGAAAGCAAAAGTGGGGAAGCAGAAAAGAAGGCAGAAGAAACAAATGGAAGTATGTGGTAAAGATTCAAAGTAAAGAAGATAAAGAAATGGACAGGAATGAAGTCTGGGACAACTAAATAGCTCATTTTGGTGTAAAAGTACATGAGGTAAGAACATTTATTCTTTTTAGCAAAGAGACATTTTGTGACATTATATTTGAGACTGTATTTCAGTGAAAAATTTTCTTGGAGAATATGAAAAAAGAAAGATTGTAACCCATGGAATTTTTATTTGATAAAAGAATTTAACAGGGAACCAAAAAAGAAGATTCATGTGCAATTTTGAACAGAGGTAGAAAGAGTGACTTTGAAAGGACATTTGAAAGTTTATGTAAAGAAGTATTGTACATTGCAAAAGTTTATGATAAAAGGGGTTTATTGACTGGTGGCTAGGATTGTAATACTGTGTTAAAAATAGAAAGAAAAAATGTGTAGGGGGATAACAATGTTGTAAAATAATGAGGGCAACCCAAAACATGTTTCTTTGTAGAAAATAAGGACACTTTATAAGTAACTATGACAAAAAATGTTATATTTGTGGAGAATGGGATGTGATACAAAATATGTGAATTGAAACATTATAAATATAAGAAAATTGGAAATTTATGGATGGATTGCAAAAATGAGAATAACAGTAAGGAAACAGAAAAAGAAAAGAAAATGAACAAAGAGAAGAAATTTTAGAAGCAGTAGAAATAGAAGAAAAATGAGATGAGATGAGAAAAAAATAATAAAGAGGACATAGAAGAAGTTTCTGAAATAAGTGATGAATAAGACAAACTGGGAGGTGGTAAAAATGGAAAAAAAGAATTCTATTGGAAAAAGGTAAAAGACAGAAAAAAGAAAGGGATAAGTACAAAAGAAAAAAGAAAAAAAAATGATGAAAAAGAATATATAAAGCTAAGACTGGAGCTTGGAATAATGAATAAGATGTTTGACTCAGACGCAAGGTGCAGTCCTTGATTCTCACTTTTGGAAAGGAAATTGGTTAGGCTTAGAATGGCCTATTAAGAAACTAGCCTAGTAATTAACTATGAACTTATGAAATCATGAATCTAAGGAAAAGGGAAAATGAAAATTTTCAAGTGCTTTCTATAGATGTGAATAGTATTAAGAATATAGTAAGAAGAATAGGGATTTTGGAGTGGTGTAATACATGTGATATGGATGTAATTTTATTAGAAGACACATGATTTTTAACAAATGAAGAACGATTAGAAACAAAGAAACTATGGGGAGGAAAGATAATCTGGAATTTGAGAAACGAGAGATATTTTGGAATAGCCATATTCTGTAGACATACAGAAAAGATATTAGATGTAACTTTAGCAAAAATAGGAAGATTAACCATTGTAGATTTTAAAATGGAAAGAACAAGTATATAGACATTATATGCTTATACTAACTGTAAAGAAAGGGAACACTTATTTCATCAGATTTTGGACTATGTAGTAATAAATACAAATATTGTAATAACAGGAGACTTCAATTGTGATTTAAGAGACAAGCTTAAAAAGAAAGGAAATGATATAAGAAAAATGTTAGCAGTTATATGATTGGTAAGTTAAAACTTTGGACAAAAATGCATGGACTTACAAACAGGGGTATGTATAGAACCAAAAATAGATTATTTTATAGTATCAGAAGGTTTAGTTACAGGGGAAGTATTTGAAACAGGATTTTCTGATCATCTTGCAATATGGCTAGAGATAAAGAAAAACAAGGAATATATAAAAATAGGCAAAGGAATAAAAAGGAAGAAAGAGAAAGTATGGAATGAAGAAGGAAAGAGATTAGTAATACCGTTATGGGAAGATCATATTACTATGAGCACAGTTTATAAAAATTGGTCTGAATGGTGGATGATATTTAAGGAAAATATAAAAATGTTTTTTACAGTGACAATATGATGTGAGAAAAGTAGAGAAAGAAAAATATAAAAGAACATAGAATGATGCAATGGAAAATTTAGAACATAATGATATAAGGTACTTTGACAAAGAAAACGAATTATGTGAAAAAATCAAAAACAAATGCAAGAATTGCTATGAAAGCAAAGATATTTTACGAGGAAAAAGAGAATAAATATCAGGGTACTTAAGCAGATTAGTAAAGGAAGATGGTTGTGTAATTAGAGAAATAAAAAATGTAAAAGGAGAAATAGAAGAAACTCAAGAACATATTATGACTAGTGTAGAACAATATGTACAATAAATGTTTAAAGAAAAAAGAAGATAGCGAAAAAACATGGAAAGTAAAAATGGTTAACAGAAAAAGAGAACAAAAGCATGGGAAAAGAGATTTTTTTTACTGAGTTAGATAAAACATTAGGACAAGTAAATATAGATTCAGCTGCATGCCCAGATGGAATAGGGTATGAAATGTGTAAAAGTTTAAGGGATTGGCAAAAAAAATTTTTTTTTTAAGATTTTGAATGAATGGTTAAATGAAAGTTTTATGTATAAAGAATTAAGTAGTGGAATACTTAAATTCATATGGAAGAATGAAGATAGAGAACAATTAAAAAACTGGAGAATAATAGTATTGAATAATAATGATTATACAATCTTTATGAAACTAATACAAACAAGATTTGAAATTAAAATGAAAAATTGTATTTAATACAGCATATGTATTATAAAGGACAACTGGTTCTGTGTGTCATTAGAGGAATGAGGGCAGTGTACAGTTGATATTGGCTACTGATACAGATAATTCGGCTTCATTTAGATCGGTGAATAATTCCTCTAATGACGCACATAATTTAGATTTTCAACAAGGACATAATTTATACCCTAATGTTCTGGTTGAAAATAAAACCCCTTCACTTGAACCAGTTGTTCGGCCGAAGATTAATAAATCCCTTCAAGGCCCTACTGGTCTAGGCGAAGGGCTTTCTATCCCTTTTCCCTTACCTGTAAGAGAAGAAAAAGAGGGGAGACGGACTCGGTCTATGAGCCAAGGAAGACAAAAACGCAAACATTCAGGGTAGTTCAACCACAAACAGACACTCAAAAAGATGTGGGGAAAAGCAATAGATCATTAGTTATGAATATATCATCATATACACTTTCAGTTGAAGAGGAAAATGTGTTGTCTAAAGGTCTTAATTTTATTCCACCTCCAGAAGCAGGTTGACAGACACCATTTTAGATTTAAAACTTTTCTGTCATAGCATTACGCTTAGGCTAACTTTTGGTGATAGTGAAAAACAGGATGAATCTATATCTCCACCAACGACCTCTTATTTTACTTTGAAAAGTTTGAGTAATTATGTTCCTGTTAATCACTCTATAGTAGAAGCGTATATGAAGCTTACAGAGGATGAATTATTTAAATTCTATGACAATACAGCCTCTAACTCCAGTCAGCATCATAAAAGAAAATATAACCTGACTTTCACTGAAAATCTAGCCTTGAAACAACTACAAGATAACAACGCCATCACAATTAAACCTGCTGATAAAGATGGCATGATTGTTGTCATGGACAGTACTTTCTATTTAGAGGCCATGCTTGACCTATTGCAAGATGTTCAATTCTATACTAAAATATCTGTTAGTGATGTACATAGGATTATGCACAATGTTCACCATTCAGTACAAGATGTATTCGAGGGCTTTCTTATTTCTAAGGATAGTTTTGGTTACCTACATGTCATCAATCCTCTTATTCCTATTATACAGGGGTTTCTGAAAATTCACAAAAACCCATCTAAACCACCAATGAGACCGATAGTCGCTGGTGGTGGTTGGGTTACAGAACCCCTGTCAGTTTTCGTAGAAAAACATCTTAGACCTATTATTGATATGAATAAGATTGTCTTGAAAGACTCAAAGCAGTTCTTAGTAGATTTATATGGCTATCTTAAAGAGGTCCCTGATCCAAGTAATGTTATTCTTGTCACCTTTGACATACAATCTTTATTTATGGTAATACCTAATGATCTTGGTATACAATTTGTCCATGGATATCTTGCTCAACATAGTACTTATTCCCCAGTTCAAATTGATTTGATAATGTATTTCTTGGAACAAGTGCTAGAAAATAATGTATTTACATTTGATGATGAATTATATATACAATGACATGGCGTCACCATGGGTACACCATGCGTGAATAGCTATGCGAATATGTTTCTGGCACACTGGGAGGAGACAACACTCAGTAACCTTCCTGAATTTAAGACACATGCTCTATTTTATCGTTGTTTTGTAGACGACCTTTTTATGTTATGGGAAGCCACCCTAGGTGAACTTATGGATTTCTACAATATACTCAACAATCTGACAGAATGCTTGAAATTTACGATAAATTGGTCCTACAACAGAATAGAATACTTAGATTTATTCATAGAAAAGCTAGGTAATGGTTTAATTAATACTGGGGTGTTTCGTAAGTCATGCTACAGGAACACCTATTTATTGAGATCTAGCATGCATCCAGGCTACATCTTTAAGAACTTGATAAGAGGTCAAGGGGTTAGGGTTTCAAGATTAAACGCTATGGATAAATGCTTCACTGAAGAGATTTCTGAGTTTAAAGATAGACTTCTATCCAGAGGCTATTCTATGAATGAGATATCACAGCATTTAGTAGACATTCAGTCCCTACGAGATGGTAGTGCTGCTTCCCTACTTTGGAACACAAAAAGTATTATCTAGCAATCCTGTTACAAACAGTTCTTGTTTTTTGAAAGTACCGTTATATTTCACTATGGACAATAAAGAACTTACAGAAATGTTTGGCAAATATTGGTCTGTTCTAGGGGTGAATGAAGAGATTAGTAAGATAGTGGGGGACCACCCTAGATTTACATATAGGAACAGGAAGAATTTGAAAAGATTATTATGTCATAAATCAGGTTACAAGCAAAAAGCAATGGGCATTACAAGACCATGTGGTACTTGCAATTTTTTCAAATATATTGACAGTTCTGACATCTTCCATCATCCAGATTTGGGTAAAGATTTTTTGTTTCAAATAGAGGCCAATGGTAAAACATCTCATCTTGTCTAACTTGCAGAATGTCAACTCTGCCATTCTTTTTATGTTGGAAAAACAAACAGACATCTTAGTGACAGGATTTGGGAGCATATTTACCACATTAGGAAACGTTCGGAACATAATGCCCTGGCCAAGCATGTAGCTCATCTTGGTGATGATCACCACTTTTTGTTCAGAGTAATTGAAACCATACCTGTTAGTATAAGGGAAGGGGACATCAGAAATCATACAGAATTCAGAGAAAACAACTGGATCATCATTCTTAGGGCCGATAGAGATCATGGCCTGAATGAAAGGGCCACCTTAAAACCATTACTTAAAAAACGTAGACTTCCAAAGTAAAGTGATACATCCAAGAGCGTATTTTTTATTTTTATTTTTATTTAATTTACATATTTTTATTATTATAGTTTATGATGCTTATAACTGATTTATATATGCTATTTTATATGCATTTTGTATGAACATTTGTCTTAATATTATTTGTTATATACCAGGTCAATATTAGGCTGTTTATTGTGACATCTTTAAATGTTCCTTTATTTTAATTGATGTATTTTTGTGATTGGTTATAATCTTCTATATAAGATGGATCCCCTTTTTTAATTGTTGTCAGTCTGAAGAAGCTCTTTAGCGAAAGCGCTCACTGTTTGTCATTTTAATAAACATCTTATGAGTTTTAACTACTTGGTGATACTTGGCTGCTTCGTTGCTATCATTTGCTTATCATATAAAATAAATGACTGAAATGATACATCAGAAAAAGTGGCTACTAAAGAAATAATGAACTAATTCATATATCATTAATTTCTTATATCTACCCATCTAACTTGAAAGAGTAGAAAAACAAAGAAAAGAAAATATTGCTTAATTATTGTCTTAATGCAGTATTCCATCACAAAAATATTAGCCCTAAAAAAAAAATAAATAAAATATATATATATATATATATATATATATATATATATTTATTTTTTTTTTTTGCTTTTAATTACCTTGTTCTATAGTTCTGTGTAGAGTTTTACTCCACATCCCTCAGTGTGACAAGTAGAAATAATAATAATAATAATAATAATAATATAGTATCTAATATAGTACAACACAGCCAATGAAAATCAATAGTTTACCCTCCTTTTTGCTATAGCTGGCTTTAAAGGGACAACATCATTTAATCCTGGGGCTTTGCCAGCTCCCAGTCTAAGAATCCATTGCATCTCTTTATATTCAGTTTCATTATACAACAAGTCACCCATTCTTTGACTTCTATTTACAACACATATAACCATAAAGGCAAATACATGATCACTATGCAATTCTAGGATTAAATGATGTTGTCCCTTTAAAGCCAGCTCTAGCAAAAGGAGGGTAAACTATTGATTTTCATTGGTTGTGTTGTACTATATTAGATACTATATTATTATTAGTGTTGTATCATCTGATGAAGGGATTTACCCGAAAGCGCTTATGATACTGTGTTTATTGTTTTTATAAAGTGAAGTTGCTTCATATACATGTGGTAGTACTTGCCTCACTTTTGGATTTATTACTTAAATGTTACTAAGTCTTTTTAATGATATTACATTAATGTTTTATAAAACTTCAGGTTTCCTTTCTTTACAAATAAGTCACTTCTATATTAATATAACAGATAGTACCACTATGCTTTAGTCATAGTTAGATTTAGCTATTCATATGGTGTCTGGGAACATAGATTGAGTTCATATTAGCTGTCTTTGGCTTACTGTTGCTTATTTAGAGGATGGTGCATATTAAATGGGGTGTTTTTATTCTTGTAGTATGAATTCTGTGCTTCTATTGTATATATGTAAATTGAATGAGTTGGCTGAATGTGATAAAGTATTTTGAGTACGAATGTGGAGTGTTTAGATCTCTTATTTGTAGATTAAATATCTTATCTGTATAGGCGCCTGCCCTGTGTTTCTAGCCTGTTGCTTGTGATGCAGTTGTTGTTTGGCAGACTGTTATCTTATCATTGAGGAATTGCATCCGGTAATAGTAGCAGTTGTTTGGGTTTTACTTCCGGTGCACTCTGCATATAATGTGGAGATGTAGCACCTGTTGCTTGATTCATATTTTGGGATTCCAGTTGTAATTTATTGTAATTGTTCTTGTTTTGTGTCTCTGTGCTTTTTTGAGTATGTCTGTGTTTAGTTCGCTGGCTCTGTGCGTTTGAGAGCTGTGTCGCTGATATCTACTGCTGTTGTTTTTTTGTTTCTTGTTTTCTTCCTTGTGTATAACTTGTGGTGGGTGGTGGAAGAATGCTTGTATGGCTCTTAAAATAGAAGTTGCAATTTTTACTGAAATCAGTTTGAGCTTTGTGAGCTTGTGCACTTACTGTTGCAATCTCTGGTGACAGTTGCTTCTTTTGAAGGACTCAAAGTTATATTTGGCTTCCCACCATAGTTGCGTGATATGCCATATTGTATTAAAGGCTTCACTAGAGATCTACATGTTATCTCTGTAAAGGGACGCATGTATATTCATATTCAGGTGAAAGGTCAAAGATCCCAATATGCCCTTTCATTTAAAGGCTCCCTCCTCATTCAAAAATAAATTGTTATATAGTAAAAATAAAATACTTTATTTATAAGCTTGTTGGTTATCTTCACTGTGCACATTCTATGATTGGAAATTATTGTATTTTTTATAGCAGGAGAGTTGTGAATGAGGCTCTTTTATAGGAAATAGTGAGTACAGTTTTCATATGATTAAAACAATGATATGGGCACTGCTTTGTGGGATTTGTTGATATGGCATGAGTTATAGTGATTTTTGGCATTTGTTTGAGGTGGGTTGCAATAGTTGTTTTTGTTGAAGGGAGGTACAGAGTTGGGGGCTGGCAGAGATGAACACAGTTATTTGTTGGATTTTGATGCCATGTTTGAAAAAGGACTTTGAGAAGAGTGTCTCATTTACTGTTTTTTTTTTTTTTTTTTTGGTGTGCGTTATATGAATGAAATATTATTTTAGCAGAATGTGTAACATAAAGTATGTACATTGTATATTTCCATAGATGCAGGCATAAGAACATTCATTTGAGTTACATAAGTTGATATGGAGTACTAGCACAAGAATTAACAATCAGTATAAACATCACAAATTTACAATGTTTACAGAAATGTTTAGTTATTTTGTCTCCATCAGCTCAAAATGAAATAGTTATTACATTACTTAGATAAAGTAGTGAAAGATGTTATAAATATTCTGTAGGTTCATAGGTTCATAGATGTTTTCTAGGCTAACGACCACAAGGGACTTTTTAAGCCTAGCTATGCTTCCCAAATCTCTGACAAGTTCTGATACCCTTGATAATTGTAAGCAGGGGCTTGGGACATGAAACATTTACAAGCAGGAGCCTGGGAGACAAACCATTTACAGGTTACCTGTGTCCATTAGAAACATAAGTGCCACACCAGGGATGAATTTCCTATTCCCCATCCAATTGTCCAAGATGCACTTGATTTATGTTAGGGAAGCAATCTGCTTCACATGGATGGGGAGCCTATTCCATAGATACGGTAGTCTCTGAGATAAATACCTGCCTCTCCAGCAGAGGTGCCAGAAGCTGTTGAAGATGGGGGAGTGACAGGGGAACTTAGTGATCCAAAAAGGGCAATTTTTTAAAACTGTTTACTACCACAACTTAGGTTCACTTGGAGAACATTTTAAGCTTAGCCAGTTTCCATTTTGGTGCTTGAATTAACATTTCCCGATTGGTCTTACCTATCCCATGTTTGATAATTGTATATTAGCCCTAATGAGAATAAATGCAATCATACTATAGATAATTTGAGGGGACCCATGCAAGGGATGAAGCAGTTAAGAACTGCCTCTATCCATTAGTGGCATGAGGGGTAATCCTGGAGTACATTTTCTATTACCCATCCTTAGATCCAAGTTGCATTTGAATATGGACAGGGATGAGCTTTGCTTTACTTGAATGGATAGTCTGTTCTGGGTATATATCCATCTCTCCACAACATTCAGTTTAGATACCTGGAATGAGTATTCCTGATGCCATTTGACTCGCTGAGGTTCATTAAGTCCATCTGAATTAGGTTGGAGGATGCCTTGTATACCAGACACGTCACCTCTAAGGACTCTGCATGTTACTGAGTATAGTGATAAATCTTTGAGGTGGTCCATGCAAGACCTACTGTTTAGGACTTGTATCCTTTCAGTAAGGTATCTCTGTGGGTATTCCAATTATTTCATGGGTCTGAACAGATACATGGGCATTATAAAAAATGATTGACTTAATGAGGGCTTTGTAAAGGGGGACAAGAACATCTCTAGATCTAATCACAATCAATTTGTTTATAAGCTGTGCAATATAGAAAGACTTTCTTATGACTCTGGGCACATGCTGGTCAAAAGTTAGGTTACTGTACACATGGGTTCCCAAATGCCAAAAAACTGGGTCAGTTCTCAGAGGGCATTGTCAATTTGGCAGTTCCCTGGACTAGATGACTTCCCAAAGGATACGATAATTTATTTCTTGGAGTTTAGTTTCAATTCATGATTCTGGCACCAGTTATTGTTTGAGACAAACCTTCCTGCATGATGGTTACGTCATTTGTGGACTCAATAACTGCTCCTAGCCTGCAGTCATCTCAAACTTAGTCAGCCAAAGCCCTTTGGTATTTCCTTTTACTTTTGAGATGTATATGCCAAACAGAAAAAGTCTCAGCACCAAATCTTGGGGACTCCACTGCTGACTGGTCTCTTCCCCTATTTTGATCTCCTGCATCATGTGAGCAAGCATACATGTAGATATATATATATATATATATATATATATATATATATATATATATATATATATATATGGGTACATGTCAGTCGACCGACAAGTCGGAAGACCGACATTCACTCCACTGACACATGAAAACATCGACAGCGCAAACACGGACATTTAACAGGTAAGACTTTTAAATTCGCTAATCATGCCTACCACACATGCATAACACTGCCACACTTATTAAAACATGGTAGGCATGATTAGCGAATTTAAAAGTCTTACCTGTTAAATGTCCGTGTTTGCGCTGTCGATGTTTTCATGTGTCGGTGGAGTGAATGTCGGTCTTCCGACTTGTCGGTCGACTGACATGTACCCATATATATATATATATATATATATATATATATATATATATATATCTTGTTAGAATGTGTTTTAAATTTGTAGTTTGGAACAGTCTTCTAGTAAGCAATGAAACAAAATGTATGAACCAATAATGACAAAACTACCCATTTCAGTAAATTTCAACCATAAAAGGCTAATCAAACTTCTGTCATTACAATCCACCAATATCAGTAAATATGCAAAATCTCAGCAGAAGTAAGTCATCTAAATAATTCCACATTAAAGGGATCTGTAACTAATGAAGAGATTGCTGCTAGCAAACAACTTTATATTTCATTGTTTCATCTACAAAAAAAAACGTGCCTGTTGCCCTTGAAGAATCAATTACCTATACTACTATGAACCTACTATTAACCTATGAACCTATGACAATTGGCTGGGAGATAGGAAATTTACCCTGGGGATCACTTCAGTCACCCTGTTGGACAGGGGTCCGGAAAAGTAAATATTGTGGGAAGAAATAGCCAGGAAATTGTTATGGCTAGGCTTGTATAGGCCCTAGGGCCGATAGCCTAGTACCAACCTATGAACCTACATTAAAGAATGCGTCTATATTACATAATCAAACTTTTAAAAGTTCGAACGTCATATGGTCGACACCATATGATCAAACTTTCAAAAGTTCGAAAATGTAATTAAAAAAAATAAACCAAAGAAAAAACCTACCTGAATGGTTTAGGAAGGGGGGGAGCCCCCTGCACCTCCCACACCCCCGCTCTTTAAATATACCAACTCTGAGATCGCACTGCAGTGCAGAAAAGGGAAATCTTCCCATTCCACACTGTACAGAGATCTCCATTGAAATGTTCAAACTTTTAAAAGTTCAATCATCTGGTGTCGACCATTTGATGTTCAAACTTTTAAGAGTTCGACAACATGATATAGATCCTTAAAATGATAAGCTAGTAATTTTGCAATGGGGAGTAGATGGCACACTGATAATGGGTTCATAGTTGCTAGGTAACTCCTCCAAAGGAGGACATTCATAGGACTGCAGCATCCACTCCCATTAAAGTACAACACAGTACAGTATCAGTGATCCATCTGCATACTGTGGGAGTAGAACCCACAACCTTCTGCATCAAAAACAATCATACTACCTGTTGTGCTACTAACAATGCAAGCAGTCTTGGCATAAGCAGCACTAAACTTCTCTTCCCCCGAAGCTCTCAGCTCCTTGTAAAATCTACTTGACAATCAACTAAATCTCTCAACTTCAATGCACAAGAAATCTGAAAAAGCCAAAATTTATTTGGGGGGGGGGGGGTAAAAGCCTAAAACCAGGGACACATTTTAAATATTGTTTGCATAATCTTAGAAAGTTGCTAAAATAAAGTGTTTTGTGTTACTATGTGTTTCCTGAAAGATAGGAAGACTGCAACTTAAAAAACTATCATTATTTAGTGAATTCAGTTCTCACTGATTTGCCAGAAAAACACAAATTTTAAGAGGAACAGACCAAAAGTGTGAGCCACACATTCTGTGAAAATCTTTACAGTGGAGAGCTATGGACTCAACTCTCTGAATCACAAGTGTTGGTATGGGTAGAGAATTCAAGCTCTTGTTTGAGCCTGAGTAACACTAACCACCAAGTATACCTAACTGGGGCATTTTACACACAAACACACACACACACACACACACACACACATGCACGTGCACACATGCACATACACACACGGGATCCGCATAACTCCTGCAAATAAAAGAACAAAACTCTCCTTACTGGCATTACTCTGGCTCTGGTAGCATCAATGGAACAGTGGCAGCATAACTCCTGTAACACAGAGCAATAAGAGAACAAGAATAGCTGGTTTAGTTAGTTTAACTTCCACATGTGAATCCACATTAGCGTGAAAACTCCACTTCATTAATTTTTCCCGACAGATCTTGCAGCTGTAAAAGTGGAGGGGCTCCCACTCCCCCTGGTTCTATGGTTCCGGCACCCATGCTCTCCAGAAGGTCCTATTTATATCACAGGCAAGGTTTAAGTCTTTAGAACAGGTAATTCTGGTGCTGTTTGTTTTGTGGATATGCAGGAGGTTCATCAGAGTGGGGTCTGACAATGCCCTGTATGCCAGGCATAGATCTCCCCTCAAAAGCCTGTAGGAGGCAGAATGCAGGGATAGGACATTGAGGCCATCTGCAGAGGACATTTTACTTACACCCTGTATTCTTTTAGTGACTAACCTCTGTAGACATTCCAATTGTTGGATATGCCTGGTTGAGTATATACAAAATGGGGCTTTGTACTCAATGATTGGTCTGATGAATGCCAAATACAGTGGAACAATGACTTCCTTGGACTTAGATGCCATACCTTTTTTTATAAGTTGCACAACATAGAATGATTTGCTCACTACTGTAGGTATGTGATGGTCAAAGGCTAGATTACTATCTATGAGTGTCCCTAAGTCCCTGACTACTGGGTCATCTCTAAGGGGTGTGTTGCCAATATGATAGTTACCAGGGTTGGATGACTTCCCAAAGGATACTATTATGCATTTCTTGGCATTTAGTTTTAGTCCATAGCTCTGGCACCAGTTTTATGTCTGTGTCAGTCCTTCCTGGAGAATATTTGTGTCAGTGCAGGATTCAAAGCTCCTAATTTGGAAATCATCTACAAATTTAGTCAGTCAGAGACCACTGACATTGGCCTTGACTTCAGAAAAGTGAATGCCAACAAAGGAGCAGTCCAAAGACTGATCCCTGAGGGACTCCACTTGTGACTGGTCTCTTTGTAGAGGTGGACTCTCCAATTCTAACTTCTCTGGGCCCTGTCTGTGAGCCATTTGGCTATCCACTGGGTGACATACAAGTTTGTACCTAACCTCTTGAGTTTGTCAACAATGCCTGATTGATGTATTATGCCAAATGCCTTGGCCAGGTCAAGGTAGGCAGTGTGAACCATTTTTCCCTCATCCATGGCTTTGGTTACCTTCTCAAAGAGGTCCACCAGGTTGAATAGGCATGATCTGATCTGCCCATGAAGAAACCAAACTAGGTTGGGTCCAGTGTCTGGAGGTTTACTATATCTCTATTGAGAATTTCCATAATAATTCTTTCCATAGCTTTATATATAAGACTAGTGAGACTTATAGGTTTGTAGTTTCCAGGGTCTGTAGATGGCCCACCTTTGTGCAGAATAATCACTTTTGTTGTTCTCCATTCGTGAGGCATGAAGCCTGTTTGGAGGCTACAGTTAAATAGTAATTCCAGAGGCCCTGATAGGCCATGTTTCCTGCTATTTAGAAGGCATTCTGGGATATTGTCTGGGCCTATTGATGCAGTGTTCTTGGTCTTAGCGAGAGCATTAAAGACCTGTTCTCTAGTGATAGTTAGGTGGAGTTTTAGGATCATGAGGGTTAACAGCCTGTTAAGCTGCTTAATTAATGGATGATCAAAGGTATTTAAAGCATGAAGTAATGGTAAACAATTATCTGATGAAGTCTCATTGCTGAGACGAAAGTGCTTATCAGTGTGTTTTATTTTATTTCTTTTAATTTCTATTAAAGTGTCGGTTGTTCCCTGATGACATTGGATTGCCATTTATTTATTTTTTATTGGGGAGATTTTTGTGGTCACATATTTGTATTGTACTTTCAGAGTTGGCTTTATGTGAATCCAACCTGGTGGGAGGTTCTTATTGACAATTGATTCTTCGGACCAGTGTGTTAATATGGATTCTTGGGGGAACAGAATTTACCAAAAAGAAGAGATTACACAACTGAAGGAGGATGTAGCTGTTTTAAAAGGTGATCTTACATGTCTTATTGAACTTCTTACCCAAAATGAAGTTCAAGGTTCCTTTAAGAGAGTGAAAGGTACTGTAGCATCTCTCATAACGATAGGAAGTGATATCTTTACTTGCACGCCTCAGAATTTGCTGGCTAACCAAGACGTGGAGGGCAAAGGTGGAAACAACATTGGGGCATCCTGGGTTTTTAGTGTGAACAATAATGTTCAGAGTGGCAGTTGTGAGAATGGAGTTAACAGCAACGGCCATTTTGCTGACCTTAAAGGTACTGCAACAACTTCCTATAAATCCTATGTGAAAGCCGTTGAACCTACTAATGAATGTTTTGATGGTTATATTGAGAAAAGTGACTGTGCTGGTCCACAATTTAAACTAATTATGGGTATGACATTTGACTTCAACAATAAAAATGTTTTGATAATAGGAAGAATACACGGAAACAGGAGCAGGACCTCCCAACTTTAAGGGGGATGATATTTTCACTGGACAAAATGCTTTTTAAGTTCAAATGTATACAAATGGAGAACAGCTATTTAAGGGAATGTAAAAGATTAAAAATAGTTCCTCAGGGGCTATGTTTATATAAATTTCCTTTTGGTATCGATTATAACAGTGATATTATATAGGATTTTAACAAGTTTTTTGATAAATGTGGTATTGAACTAATGACCAAAATGGTGAATTATAATGATCTGTTTTGGGCAATTTGGGTCCAGAGTTAGATAAATTGAATCAAAGTATTTAAATGATTTGTTGTTTTTGAATATGAAGCATTATATGAAAGGCTTTTATTTAAGATAGATAAAAAAAATGTCAAAATATATTTATTAAGAAGCAAAAGCAATTGTTAGGGACACAGAACAGTATTTTGAGAACAGGATGTTAACCCACCTTTAAAGTAAAAATGATCAATAAAGGGATGAGAGGGCTCACTATTGTTGGCCAGTCTACCCTTAAAACAAAAGAAGGGTCCAGTGTGGTTCTGAGAGCGGATATAGATGAACTTGATTCATTCTCTCCAAGGGGACAAGATTTCTTACCTGTTCAACTATCAGAGAGGTTGGCCAGCAAAACCAGAAGGCAATTGATTCAGGGCATCAAGTAGAGGGATTTGCGACAACCAGAAAATGGGAGAGTGGAGGAGGAATCAATTATCTTAAATAACAATGGTATTGTTGGGTGTTATAAAGGTTTTAAAATTTACAATTACACAGGTAAAACTTTAACTAAAGAACACTTCACTCTATTTGTAAAAGGGTTTAAGTTTCTTCCCACTGGGAGAGTGGATGGTGCAGATGTTTCCCTTGAATTAAGGCTTTTTACTAGAAAAGTGAACTCAGGTTCATTGATTATAGAACAGGAAAGTACTAATAAACAAGTGGGCCTAAAAAGGAGTAGTATGTTCAATCAACCCCTAAACCCCATAATTCAGGTTTTTGAGAGAAATGTGACAGAGGACTTTTACAAGCTGCACTCCTAGGATAAAAAAGTTTTTTCATACTTAACTAAAGGTGAAAGAGCCATTTTAAATTTGTTACGGTATGATAGTGAAATTAGGGTGATGAAACCAGATAAGGAGGCAAAGGTAGTGTTATTTAATATTGAGGACTGCAGCGACATCATGACCACCTTATTACTAGAAGGTGAAACCTACTCGCCTGTTTCCAAGAAGCAGATCTTTATCACCTTTATCACCTTGATTCTTTTTTGGAAGAACATTTAGTTGATAAGGAGATTGATGGAACCGCCTATGAATTTTTGAAACAACTAAGTCCTGTTATCTGAACATTTTTGGCATTCCAAAAATTCATAAATCTGTGGATAATCCTCCCTTTAGACCCATTGTATCAGCTAAGGGTTCTAAAACCCATCCTCCTAGCAGTATTCACTGATATTTGGACAAAAGAGGTTGTGTTTGACACGGCACACTTGGTGAAGGATTCCTGGAACTTTTTGGGCAAATTAAAAGAGTCCACTTGGAAGAGAGACTTTATATTTATTGCTATTGATGTTAAAGATCGCTTTTCAGTGATGGCAAGGAAGAAAGGATTAAAATATTTTCAAGATACTCTGCACCACCATTCTACCTTGCCCAATTATACCATTTTGTTTATTGTAGAACTAATGGAACTAGTCTTAAAGAATAATAAGTATTATCAACAAGTTACGGGGGTAGCAATGGGTGCAGCTTCCTCCCCGGTGTATGCCAACCTGGTGATGCTAGGGTGGGAAAAAGAATATATTTTTAACAGCCCTTTTTCCAAGTTTTTGCATTTATATGTCAGATATCTGGATGACATATTTATTTTGTGGGATGGGAATCTGGAAAGAATTGATGACTTTATGGATTATTTGAACCACTGCTGTGATTATTTTAAGTTTACCTTTAGTTGGAATAGGGACAGCATTAGTTATCTGGATATTACAATTTCACGCACGACAGGAGGTTTTACATCAAATATTTTCAGAAAAGATACATTCTACAATGGATATTTACATGTTTCCAGTAATTACTCATTTTCCCAAAACAAGTACTTGGTTAGGGGGCAGGCCATACGCATCGCCAGAATGACATCCCAACAAGATGATGTATGGGCAGAACTAGTTAAGGTTAAGGAGATGTTTTTAAATAGAGGTTATCCTGACAAGCTGGTGACTGGAATTATCAAAGAAGTGTACCATGGTTGGGGTACAAAATTCAAACCACTGTCAGTTGTAGGGTTGGACAAACCCCGAAGGTTTGAAAAGGAAGTGAGGTGTGAGAAAGCTTTAGTTAAGGAATATAATCAAAATGGTAAACACATCCAGGACATAGTTAGGAAAAACTGGAATATCTTTAAAGTGAACAAGGGCCTAGATGAGGTAGTAGGACAAATGCCTGTGTACGGATATTTGAAGGAGGTGTGCCTAATGTCAACAGTCCTAAAAGGGGGACAATCCTATGTGGTATGTATAAGCAATGCCCTTTTATACTAAGGGGTGAATGTATGTTTTTGAAAAATGTGTTGTGCAGTAAACTTGAATTTAGAAATGGGAATTGTTGCTCTAATAAGTTAATTTACCTAGCTAAATGTGAAGGATGTCCTACCTTTTACATAGGCAAGACCAAGAGAGCCTTAAAGACCAGAATTTATGAGCATACGTACGAAATGAGTATAAAAAAGGAGACTAATGCTCTTTACAAACATTCTAATGCATGTACCAACTTTACAAAATTTAGATTTGGGATCTTAAATATTATAAAACCCAAATTTAGTGGTGGTGATTGGAAACTAACACTATTAAAGAAAGAATCAGCTTGGCAGCTTAGATTAATGCCATTTTTCACTCTGGACTTAATGAATACATGTCCCTTAAACCTGTACTTAAAGAGAAGGCAGCTGTTGTTTAAAGGACAACCTGTATAGTTGATATATCTTTGAATAATTTAAAATATTTATATTTCTATTAACTCATTACAGCCGAGTGATGTCTCCAGGTGTTTCTGCAGTTACACCCTACTGCTCCTCTAGGTGTCAAATATTGCCTGTTCATATTTGCATTAATAATTCCAAAACCATGTTGCATGCAAGGTACTGGAAAATTTTGTCTTGAAGCATACATGGTAGCAAACACAATTGTATTGATATATGACCTCTGTCAATGGGTATTTGTTAAAAATGTAAGGTGATAACTTCAATTTTTAAATGCTGAAGCCACGCCCACACTCAAAAGAGCTTTACTGGAGGAAATGAATTAAAGTGTTGCTTATCCCCTGCTGACGTTGGATCGCCATTTATTTAGAATTTATCACTTCGCTGATCTCTATATATATCTGCTGTGATACCTTACAAAGATAAAATTCACCTTCCCCACAGTTAAGTTAATGTATTTCACTTACTTTGCTGCTAAGAAGAGTTTTACACTGAATGTCTCTTCATTTCTTATTAACTAGATACTAATTGAAATGCTGCCAGCATCTTGGTGTATGCATTCTGGTTTGGTACTTTAATATCTATGGAGAACTGGCTTTATGAATTTTAATTGATTGAATGGTATGTACTTTCTTAGCATAACAAAGTGTTGTGAGCCATTTTTGTTTAAAGACACTTTCAATATTGTGCAGAGGCTTGCTTTTTCTACAACACAGACCTTTGCCGTTCACTGTGAAAATGAGAGGAGTGTATTTCTTATAAATTCCCATTTGCACTGCTATCTTACTGATTCAAAGGTTTATATAAGACTCGATCCTTTCTTGTCTAATGACAGCTAAAGTACTTTGCTATATAATTTATCATATATTTGAGTACATACTGGAAATATTAATAAATGCCGTGTGGTCAAAACTTTGGGTTCATGAAAAGCCAGTAATTTTGTATGAGAGTATATGTTAGTGTTTGTTTACAAACACAAGGTGCAGGGTTTGAGTCTATGAACTCTATGGATGGTAGTGGCGAGATTCCAAAACTATTAATATAACAACTCTGAAACATATGAATTGCTCAAGTTCTATGTTTAATTTCTAATCAATATATTTACTATACTCCAATATCAGTATTATCATATTTTCAGTTTAGAGAGTATACTATGGCATTAACAGTTTTAAATCTTTCTTGATGTGAAAATTAATGCTGTATGATAAATATAGTATGGAGCATGAGATAATGTTTAGTGCAACGGGTAGTTAGCATGCTTGCATGCATATACATATATACATATATATATATATATATATATATATATATATATATATATATATATATGGGTCTACTACACTAAACTGACAGCACACACCACCGACAATCACAACACCGTCACCACAAGAACGAAACCGCAAAAACACGAAAGTTCACATGCCCGACAAACCACAATCCCGACAGTTAACAAAACAAAATGTTTGTTGTTCCACACAACACACACACAATACAAGCACACCAACAACCTAAAAACCTACACTACACCTTACACACAACTATCTATGCACTAACCTTAACCCAAACCCTAACCCTAAGGTCCATCACTATCGCACACTTACGTTACCCGCATCCTAACCCTAAGTCACTTAATCCACCCCTAAACCTCAAGTCCCTCACTATCGCACACTTACCTTACCCACACCCTAACCCTAAGTCCTTCACTATCGCACACTTACCTTACCCGTACCCTAACCCTAAATCCCTCACTATCGCACACTTACAGAGTCGTGCTCACACTTAATAGTGTTAGTTTCCAATCACCACCACTAAATTTGGGTTTTATAATGTTTAAGAACCCAAATCTAAATTTTGTAAAGTTGGTACATCCCATGTCGGTGTTTTCGCTGTCAGGATTACAAGTTGTCGGTTATCTGCTCCGTCGGTCTTCTGGCATCAGTGATATGATTGTCGATCTTCCGAGCTGTCTTTCTACCATAGGGAACCCATATATATATATATATATATATATATATATATATATATATATATATATATATACACATACACACACATACAAATAGATACATATTCACACACACTCACATACAATCAGATATGCATGTGTTTAAAACAATACTTACATACTCATGTACAGACACACACATACATATACTTGCATATCTGATCCCACATGCATACACACACAAGAATGCATGTATATTTAGACATGTGCATATAAAATTACTACATACTGCGTCTCATTCTTGTAAATATATGACTACAGATAAAATTGTTTTTTAAAGTTAAGATACTTACTAATAGCAATCTTCAGTATAAGCTGTTATTAACTTTAATATGTGTCAGAATATTATACATCATGTAACCAGATTTTATCTGATTTCCTCTGAATTAGCAGTCTTACATATAATTAGTGGCAGTACAATACTGACAGAATACAATTCTATAAGAATGAATGCTTAAAATGACTTAAACAATGCAAATAGTTTCTTTAGTCTATAGCATTGCTTTGTGGACATACTGCACCTATGATGGTAATATTTAGATTATATTTATTAAGCAGCATTCTATGGTATCTTAATGTTTTTGAAGTGATACGCAGCATCCCAGATTAACAATCTATTCTTTTGATTCCTTGTCATATTAATATTATTGTAGCATTGTTACAGGAGTAAGACATGTTTATAGTTTTACAAAATACGTTTTTAGAGTTTGGGTTTATATGAAATGATAGATGATGAAAGAGGTTGGCATAATGGTTAAGATGTTTATCTTAGAAGTACAGGGTCCAGGGTTTGGTTCTCACATGGGGTAATTAGCTAGGCTAAAAATGTTCTATATGGATAGTTAACCTAGTAAAAATCTATGACTAATTATTCTTAGTGGGTGATAATATGTTTTAGCGAAACATTTGGATCTAATTTTCTTATTAAAATGAAACTGATGATTTGAATATTCTATTATTTGTTATGCATTCTAGGTTAGAATAGAATCAAATAATTATATACTATACTATGTTTTAGTTTAAATTTATGATAATCAATAAATAAACAGTAAAAGTTTAGAACATACTAATATATATCTTGGATTTTATTTTATTAATAGTTGAGACCTTTCATTTATTCTATTCTTCGATAATAGTAGAGTGGTATTGGACATACACTTTTTGATTGGTAGGTGTGTTTGAGTAGCATTGCTATTCAAACCAGGATTATTATATCCCATGAGGGGATAAAGGGATATTAGATATTTATGTTTAAAATTATATAACATCATTTTTCTTTTACTGGTGTTTACTTTCACTGATAATCTACCTGTAGTTAATAATTATAAAGCTGTCAGGTTTACTTTTAAATATAAACAGTTCAATACTTCTATCCGAGATGCTTTGGTATTATTATATGCAAATTCTTGAGGGTATCACTTATATTTTGTTTATGTTTATGTCTTAATTAAATTGTATATCCATTAATGTTAATGGACTGAATAATGGTTGTAAAAGCAGTAGCTTACATAAATTTCTAAAGCTATTTAAATCCCAGATTATTTTCTTACACGAAACACATTTAATACATGAGGATATCAACAGACTTAATATAAAGTATTTTTTTGTTTTGACAAGTGTTCATTATAAACAAAAGAAAAGAGGGGTGACTATATTATGGAAGAATTCTATGCCAGTACCCAAAATCTTAAATACATGTAAGGATGAAAAGGGAATGTTTTGTTCACTGACTTTAGAAATTAAAAGGAAATTATATACATTATGTATCCTGGACACCTGGAATGGGAGTTCAAGCTGTTAAACATCAATTAGAAGAAATAATTCAAATTTCAAAGGGCAGTATTATTCTGACAGGAGATTTTAACTGTATATTACATGATAGCAATTCTAATACTATTGGTAAAAGGAGAAAACCTGCTTCTGCAAAAGCACTAATAGAATTTATTGATTTATTTAACATTAAAGATAGTAATGAATTTGCAGTGTCAGACTCTCTTTTTTTACACATTTCTTGCACAGACATGGTGCACAATTTCGAATAGGCACAGTATATGTCTCAATTTATATTACTAATAGATCAGGTAAGGTTAAGGCAGTCTCTTGCCCATTTTCAAACCATAACAGGTGCAGTATATGTCTCAATTTATATTACTAATAGATCAGGTAAGGTTACGGCAGTCTCTTGCCCATTTTCAAACCATAACAGGCGCAGTATATGTCTCAATTTATATTAATAATAGATCAGGTAAGGTTAAGGCAGTCTCTTGCCCATTTTCAAACCATAACAGTCACAGTATATGTCTCAATTTATATTACTAATAGATCAGGTAAGGTTAAGGCAGTCTCTTGCCCATTTTCAAACCATAACAGGCACAGTATATGTCTCAATTTATATTACTAATAGATCAGGTAAGGTTAAGGCAGTCTCTTGCCCATTTTCAAACCATAACAGGTGCAGTATATGCCTCAATTTATATTACTAATAGATCAGGTAAGGTTAAGGCAGTCTCTTGCCCATTTTCAAACCATAACAGGTGCAGTATATGTCTCAATTTATATTACTAATAGATCAGGTAAGGTTATGGCCGTCTCTTGCCCATTTTCAAACCATAATAGGTGCAGTATATGTCTCAATTTATATTACTAATAGATCAGGTAAGGTTAAGGCAGTCTCTTGCCCATTTTCAAACCATAACAGGCGCAGTATATGTCTCAATTTATATTACTAATAGATCAGGTAAGGTTAAGGCAGTCTCTTGCCCATTTTCAAACTATAACAGGCGCAGTATATGTCTCAATTTATATTACTAATAGATCAGGTAAGGTTAAGACAGTCTCTTGCTCATTTTCAAACCATAACAGGCGCAGTATATGTCACAATTTATATTACTAATAGATCAGGTAAGGTTAAGGCAGTCTCTTGCCCATTTTCAAACCATAACAGGTGCAATATATGCCTCAATTTATATTACTAATAGATCAGGTAAGGTTAAGGCAGTCTCTTGCCCATTTTCAAACCATAACAGGTGCAGTATATGTCTCAATTTATATTACTAATAGATCAGGTAAGGTTATGGCCGTCTCTTGCCCATTTTCAAACCATAATAGGTGCAGTATATGTCTCAATTTATATTACTAATAGATCAGGTAAGGTTAAGGCAGTCTCTTGCCCATTTTCAAACCATAACAGGCGCAGTATATGTCTCAATTTATATTACTAATAGATCAGGTAAGGTTAAGGCAGTCTCTTGCCCATTTTCAAACTATAACAGGCGCAGTATATGTCTCAATTTATATTACTAATAGATCAGGTAAGGTTAAGACAGTCTCTTGCCCATTTTCAAACCATAACAGGTGCAGTATATGTCTCAATTTATATTACTAATAGATCAGATAAGGTTAAGGCAGTCTCTTGGGGGTTGGGAGGGTGGCCTAATGGTTAAGGTGTTTGCCTTGCAAGCACAAGGTGCAGGGTTTGAGTCTCACAAGGGACAATTGGCTAAGCTTAAAATGGCTTGCAAGGGCAGTTAGCTTAGTACTAATCTATAAATCTATAAATCTATAAATCTAATCTTGCCCATTTTCAAACCATAACAGGCGCAGTATATGTCTCAATTTATATTACTAATAGATCAGGTAAGGTTACGGCAGTCTCTTGCCCATTTTCAAACCATAACAGGCGCAGTATATGTCTCAATTTATAGTAATAATAGATCAGGTAAGGTTAAGGCAGTCTCTTGCCCATTTTCAAACCATAACAGTCACAGTATATGTCTCAATTTATATTACTAATAGATCAGGTAAGGTTAAGGCAGTCTCTTGCCCATTTTCAAATCATAACAGGCACAGTATATGTCTCAATTTATATTACTAATAGATCAGGTAAGGTTAAGGCAGTCTCTTGCCCATTTTCAAACCATAACAGGTGCAGTATATGCCTCAATTTATATTACTAATAGATCAGGTAAGGTTAAGGCAGTCTCTTGCCCATTTTCAAACCATAACAGGTGCAGTATATGTCTCAATTTATATTACTAATAGATCAGGTAAGGTTATGGCCGTCTCTTGCCCATTTTCAAACCATAATAGGTGCAGTATATGTCTCAATTTATATTACTAATAGATCAGGTAAGGTTAAGGCAGTCTCTTGCCCATTTTCAAACCATAACAGGCGCAGTATATGTCTCAATTTATATTACTAATAGATCAGGTAAGGTTAAGGCAGTCTCTTGCCCATTTTCAAACTATAACAGGCGCAGTATATGTCTCAATTTATATTACTAATAGATCAGGTAAGGTTAAGACAGTCTCTTGCCCATTTTCAAACCATAACAGGTGCAGTATATGTCTCAATTTATATTACTAATAGATCAGATAAGGTTAAGGCAGTCTCTTGCCCATTTTCAAACTATAACAGGCGCAGTATATGTCTCAATTTATATTACTAATAGATCAGGTAAGGTTACGGCAGTCTCTTGCCCATTTTCAAACCATAACAGGCGCAGTATATGTCTCAATTTATATTAATAATAGATCAGGTAAGGTTAAGGCAGTCTCTTGCCCATTTTCAAACTATAACAGGCGCAGTATATGTCTCAATTTATATTACTAATAGATCAGGTAAGGTTATGGCCGTCTCTTGCCCATTTTCAAACCATAACAGGTGCAGTATATGTCTCAATTTATATTACTAATAGATCAGGTAAGGTTAAGGCAGTCTCTTGCCCATTTTCAAACCATAACAGGCGCAGTATATGTCTCAATTTATATTACTAATAGATCAGGTAAGGTTAAGGCAGTCTCTTGCCCATTTTCAAACTATAACAGGCGCAGTATATGTCTCAATTTATATTACTAATAGATCAGGTAAGGTTAAGACAGTCTCTTGCCCATTTTCAAACCATAACAGGCGCAGTATATGTCTCAATTTATATTACTAATAGATCAGGTAAGGTTAAGGCAGTCTCTTGCCCATTTTCAAACCATAACAGGCACAGTATATGTCTCAATTTATATTACTAATAGATCAGGTAAGGTTAAGGCAGTCTCTTGCCCATTTTCAAACCATAACAGGTGCAGTATATGTCTCAATTTATATTACTAATAGATCAGGTAAGGTTAAGGCAGTCTCTTGCCCATTTTAGAACCATAACAGGTGCAGTATATGTCTCAATTTATATTACTAATAGATCAGGTAAGGTTAAGGCAGTCTCTTGCCCATTTTCAAACCATAACAGGCGCAGTATATGTCTCAATTTATATTACTAATAGATCAGGTAAGGTTAAGGCAGTCTCTTGCCCATTTTCAAACTATAACAGGCGCAGTATATGTCTCAATTTATATTACTAATAGATCAGGTAAGGTTAAGGCAGTCTCTTGCCCATTTTCAAACCATAACAGGTGCAGTATATGTCTCAATTTATATTACTAATAGATCAGGTAAGGTTAAGGCAGTCTCTTGCCCATTTTCAAACCATAACAGGCGCAGTATATGTCTCAATTTATATTACTAATAGATCAGGTAAGGTTAAGGCAGTCTCTTGCCCATTTTCAAACTATAACAGGCGCAGTATATGTCTCAATTTATATTACTAATAGATCAGGTAAGGTTAAGGCAGTCTCTTGCCCATTTTCAAACCATAACAGGCGCAGTATATGTCACAATTTATATTACTAATAGATCAGGTAAGGTTAAGGCAGTCTCTTGCCCATTTTCAAACCATAATGCAATTACATTTGAAGTTTTGTTGAATTCCAATAACAACATCTCCATTAAAAGGATTCCTGCTTATATAACTAATCTGAAAGAATTAAAATAATTCTTTAATAAAGAAATGCAGTATTTTCTTGAAACTAATCATACATGTAATACCTTGGAAATATTTGTATGGGATACTTTAAAAGCATATTTATTTGGTAAAATAATATGTTACAATGCTCTGAAAAAGAAACAATGGGACAATGAACTGGTAGACTTACAAGAGAAAATTGATAAGTTAAAATTGGATAGTCAAAAAGGAAATAATAATTTATTAGAAAAAAATAATAGATCAAATAGTAAATATCTAGAGTTTACATCATAAAACCAGGATTCATTTAGAAAAGATTAAAATAACCAATTATGTTATAAACCCTAAATCCATGCATAAACTAGCTACTAGAGCAAAAGCGATTATTAAGTCTAATATTAGAGAATTATATTCTAATAGTAGTAAGAAAAAGTTTAATGAAATAGAAGACATCTGGAGGTACTTAGATCTCATTTTAATAAAATTAATCAATATAAACCACCAATGGATATGCAGGATGTAATTAGGGCATTTATAAAAATTGGTACTTGTGTATTATCGCAACCACATTTTCGCGGTAATACTGGTTGCTTCCCGATAGTGAAATCTGGCCATTAAATGTTTTAAAAAGGTCATGCAATGTGTTTTCTTTCACAATGAAGGCTCCTTTATGCAGGAATATCAATAAAAAAAGGGGAAACAGTGACGCTTTTTAGGTATGCAGTAGACTGGCAGCATATTGTAAGAAACCCAGCTTGACCAGCAAAAACACTGTTTGGAGCACTCCTGACTGCAATTTCAGAGAACTGCCTCTCCGCATTACTTACTGCAACTTTATTACTGAAATGTTTATTTTAAAGTATGTTTACAAACTGTGAAAACATAAATAATTTACCAAAACCATCATTCCTGTATCTGTGTGTTCTTTCTCAGAAGGATTCCTTCCACAGAATGAAAATAATCCATTCGTCAGTAACAGAGCAGCCATGACGAATCAAGCATGCAAAATAGGAAGAGGAGTTTTTCAATTTTTTTCTCTTCCTGAAGGTAATCTAAACTTATTCTTCAGCAATAACAACTTTGAATAAAACCTTATGGTGTTTCCTACACTCGTTTTGATTTCAAGATACAAATTTCGCAACCGCGAAAATGTGGTTGCGATAATACGTAAGTACCTAAAAATTATACTAAAGTGGCACAGGGATGGCAGTGCCTTGAATTCAATGAATTTTATTTCATTTCTTTGCTCACAATGCAACATCTGAAGTATGCTCACAAAGCAAAGTGGCTATAATTGCTGTGTGTGTGTGTGTGTGTGTGTGTGTGTGTGTGTGTGTGTGTGTGTGTGTGTGTGTGTGTGTGTGTGTGTGTGTATTCATTAAATAATTAAATAACTTACATGTTGGATGTAAAATACTTCCTACAACAACAATTACATGTTACAACTAGTGTGAAACATTAGGTGAAGGAATTATTTTACATCAAAATATAGAAAATATGCATAGTGATAAAAATTACAAAACAATTTAACAGACAGATAATTAATGTGTTTCTAGGGGGTGGCAAGGCCCTGAAACTGGGATGTCAGGTTTCAAAACAACACTGGGCATGTGTTAATTCCCTGACAATGTCCATCCTTTTGGGCATTATTGCTTGCTTATAACACCAGCAGTATTCCTGGATGTGTTCCTGGGTCCCCGCAGTGGCCCCTTCAGACAGATGTGAACATAAACTAAGTATAAACAGTCTCCAATTTTGCAGTAATCCAGAATATGTTAGTTGGGATATTTTGTAGACACCCTAATGTTTACGGATATCAGTTGGGTATGACAACCCTGTGTTTCCAAAGATTGAAAATTCCTCTTATGCTGAGCTGATGATGCCATAAGAAGGCAGAAACATGCATGTCCATAGCTATAGGGGTTTGGCTTTATCGGCCTGAAATTGTCCATAATTAGAATTAAAAGTAAAAGAAAAAGTCATGGGCATTCAGAATTGCCATTTAGCTGAAACATCTGATATTCTTAAAGGGTAATTTGCAAATATCCCATGTTGCCTCTGACACAAGAGGTTTAAGATATCACACAGTGGAAAGTCTAGCTGTGCTAGATTTTTCTTTTTATGTTTTTAAATAATCCAGAATATACAAAACTGATTTAAATCTGCACCTATTATTCTGGAGGATTCGTGAAAGCCTGGTCAATAGGTAATTTCTACTCATGCGGTCCAGGAGGACATTGAGATGTCTAGTCAAATTTCCCAGTTGTCCCAAAGCACTGTCTGGTTAATTACTTGCTCGTGGTCACAAAGTAGGCAAATGAAGGCTGATGGAATTAAGCCCTGTACCACAGGAAGCAGCTTGTTAGCAGCGCATAGCTTCAATCATCTGTAATAACTGCATATGCACCAGTAAGTATCATATTTAAAGCAATTTTGAGCAACATAACCTATAACTAGCTACTGTACCATGCTTTGGTTGCACCATGAGAAAAGCCCTAAAGTTTGGCACTTGAAATCTGGAGAAAGCCGAGGCATGATATTGGGCTATTCACTCCTAAATATGAGAAACTAGAGAACACTGTCCAATCTGAGAAACAACTGCTTAGATTGCAAACATGACAAAGCAGTTTTTTTTCATCAAAATGCCACTCTTTTGTCTCCCCAGTTCCTACAAATGGTATATGAGTGCAAAGCATACTATGTTAAAATGACTATAACTTTTATTCTTCTTTCTGTTTCATCTCCTTTTCCCAGCAGTGTCTAAGGATTTTTCTGAATTATGTACCTCTGTCCCTTCTTACTTCTTAGACCAGTATGACATAAGAAATATATATGCTAGTATGACATTGTTCTAGAATTGACAACAAAGAATTACTTCACTGTATTATTTTTACTACTTCTATTACTTCTATATTCATTACTGCATATGCTACAGTTGACTTGTTCAAACTAAAGTGATGTTCTTTAACTTTCTATACTTTTTTCTTGTCAACTATAATTTTAACTTGAAATAATGATATTTGCCTGTATTTAACTCTTTTAATACATGTTTACCCTTATAGCAATGACCTCAGATATTTGTTTCTACACTCCTGCTATTTGTTAATTTAGTTAGCATGGCATACTTATACCAATGATTACTTCGATTATGTTAATACTTCATTTGTGTTCTAGTCACATGTCTTGGGTGTTTTTTCCCCTCGGGTCTAATTTGTAAAGGAACACTCCCAGTCAGACCTTTCTAGTAAGCAGTAGAGTGTGGCAGTCCAGAGGTTGTTTGGAGCTGAAACAGCAGAGAAGAAGGAAGGAAGAAATGAAGGTGAGCATAAGTGGCTAACTTTAAGGGTATGATCTGGACGAAAGCTGCAAGCTGTGTGAAAAAAAGAAGCAAAAGAACAGGACGTCTGGTGGTTAAAAGACTGACATTTGCAGCAGTGGGCACAGTAAAGAAACAGCAGCCGATACAAAACAAAAGAGAAAATATTCATCAGACAAATGTGGAGCAGGGGTCAGCAGTCAGAAGGCCAGTGTTAAGAATTAAACTAAAAAATGAAGAAAAATCCATTCACATGTACTGTATTTCCTACATGCTCCATTGTTACTGTATTGTGCCTTTTTAACAACATATTTGCTGTTTAGATAGTTTTCTGTATTATTTCACTCGATTTATAATTATAATTTTGTTTCCTTACAAATTCAAATAATGATTTTCATGTAACTTGGAGCTTTTCTCCCCGGGCCTCCACTGAAAATGGGCTTCAAGCCCAGTGGACTTTCCCGGTCAACAAATGTCAATAAATAAATAAATACATACATAAATATTATTTTGAGCCCCCATTGTTCTGCTTCTGTCATACTATACTTGCTCCTTGCCTCTATCTTCCCCCTCTGTATGCCCCCCCTTCTCTGACATCAGTCTTGTCTTCTCAGCATTTGCTGCTGGTTGTAATGTGCACATATGTAATGTTAAAATTGTTATTACTGTGATGAAGCCTGATGCCTACATTCTCCCTTGCTTAATTGTTTTCTGGCTGTCCCTCCAAATCAGTAAAATTAAGGTTGCATATATCTAAATGATGGTTTTACTTTCTGATGCCTACTTGATCCTTCTTGGAAACATTTCATTGTACATAGCATGACAAATTACGTATAAGGAAAAACATAACAGTAGCACACCCCAAGGATGTTAAAAAATGCTCAAGAAAAATATAACACTCTTTGTGTGTCTCTATCCCTGTTATACCTCTCAACTGTACAGATTTTCGCAGACTGTCTAGATTTTTGCCTTATATTTTTGGTCCATTTTTCATAAAATTATGGCTTTCTGGCAAATTAGTGGCAAATCATTAAAGACTGAAGTTAGAAAATAATGACAGACATTTGAGTTTAAGACTTCATACCCTTCAGGAAATACATGCTAATGCAAAACCTGTTAGTCTATCACCTTTCTAAGTTTGTAAGAGCAATATTTAAAAATTGTCCCTATTTGTACCACTTTTTTTATGGTTTTGTCCAGATTTCATACTCTAAGAGGTTGAGAGGTAGTCCGTGTCTATATCTATTCCATCTTAGGTATCATCACTGTTTTACTGTTTCATATTTATTATGCTACTGGATGTAATGTGCAGATTGTGTGTTTTACAATTGTCATGAGTGTAATGAAGACTAATACATACATTCTACTTTGCCTTAATCTGTTGTCATATTTGAACATTGTGCAGTAGGAGTTCCTATGTGGTGTGGTTAGATAATATTCAGGTCTGTCGATTTGCTTTACAATACTGTCAAGGTTCGACTCCAAATGCATGCCAGAGTGTTTTTGCATGTTTTTCATCATTCCTTTGGGTGTTAAGTGTTGGTTACACATTTTCTTAACACACCACTATTCTTCTGCTATATTAATTTGCCTGTTCCCTATTGAGAACACTGTATTGTACAGATCTTGCCTGAATAATTATGATGACAAACCATAGAGTAACACAACACAAATATGTGCAGAAATTAACTATAAACTAATCCCTTAGTATGTGTGTATGTGCCTTCCTATCACCAGCTGTCCATCTCTTCCCACCTCTTCTGTGTCATCAAGTAAATCGTCTTGATTCCAAACTGTTTCGATAAGCCGCGTTTCTACCAGTAATAACATGCTTGGTCCCTCCTGTACCATAATATAAGGATTAAACAATTGCAACTGTCACAACAAATGTATAAATCAGGGTCTATATCATATGAGCGAATCACACAAATTGCGAACACTCATAATATCGAACATACCGGACCTCAAAGTTCTTTTTCTGAGATCGAGATACAGTGAAGAATGGGATATCTGCCTTTTCCTCACTGTAGTGTGATCTTGGAGTTGAAATATATATTTAGCAGAGGGGCACAGCCCCCCACAATAGGAAGTTCGAGGTCCAGTACATTCGATATTATGAGCGTTCGCAATTTGTGCGATTCGCTCACATGATATAGACCCTATAAATCATGATGCCTGAAAAATGGCCATAACACATATGTGTTCTATATTCCATCAGATTCAGGAATGTTTGTATGTGTGTCTATACTGCTTATCTGTGTGAAGGTTGGCAGCATATATTACTGCTAGTTTCCATTCTAAGTTTAACACCTCAAGATATGATTTTGTATACATTAATACTTTGCCACCAGGTGTGCAAATGAGCTTGCTCGTGGTGTGCTTCATAGAGACAGTAAAAAAAAAACCAAACTTAAAAAAATATGTGAGTTGGTCGTGCAGCTTCTGTATTTGTTAATGTAGTCTTGAAACCAAACTATCTGGATTTCAGAGTGATGTTGACTCAATTAATTCAGTTTGTTAATGTATGTCTGCACACCAATGGTTACACTTGCAACTTTGTTACAATGATGTGTAACCTTTTCCCACATAATCCATCACTGCTATTCAGAAATGCACTGTCATATTTAAGAAGTGTCTGTTTGTATTGTCAATGCACCTTGTGCAACAATGAGCCAAGACAACTGACAGTGACAAAATAAATAGTTGCTGTATGTAATCAATCATCCCTGTATGAACTGCCATGAATGCTTGCCTCACAATTCACCGTTTTACAATTGTGATTATTCACACCCCCATTCTGTGAAACAGGTATGTGTCACTCACAGCAGCACAAATAAATAAATGACAGCACATAGATGTTGCCGAGAGGTATGCAATTACATGGGACAGGCATGGTGTTAACATTGGCCTGTCCCGATGCATACATTTTCCCCAAAAAAGCATGCGATGCACAGTAGCTGATGTTCTAAACAGTGAAGTTGTAATACTTACAGATGTGCACATTCACACAAAGTCTGACTTCTCCTGTGGCACTGGCAATTCATACTATGTTCTCTCAGTTGTTCTGTACCTTGTGATCTTAGATAGTTCAAATCCAGCCATTACTCCTTAGATTCACTTGTGTCAGTGTGATTGTGAATGTAGGTAACAATGTTGTCACCCAGCTATCTACTCTGTACATCCATAGCTGGGGATTCCTATTACAAGAATTTCTGCTCATTTTTCACACAGATATGCCTTATTGGATAATGATGATGCCACTGGATAAAATTTGCTTTCCTGAAAGAAATACTGAGGCTTTTGCTGGGGTGTGATGAAATGAGACAATGTTCTGTATTCTGTTGCCTTATTAAGGCATGTGTTTAAATCTATTGTGCATGATTGGGTATACCCAGCAGTAGGCAATGTTGTGTGAGAAACAGACATACACCAACAGTCTTTTAAAGAAATTACAGGCCCACACACATATATCCTTTGCAGCAATATTATGATATTACGGCTTCAAATATCCAGATATTTCATGATTTTAGTAGCACTTGCGCCATAGAACATTAATTCTTAACGATATCTTGTGGCTTCTGTTATCCATAGTGAGGTGTTCAAAACCCACACTGAGTGACTGTAAGCATTGTGTGTCATAATGCTGTTATGCATGAATGACTTCCAGAACTGTTATAATTTGTGGAATTACAGTAGGAGAAGACCTTCCCATCTCTTTTATCTCATAGAATTTGTTTGCAAAACAATCATATGATGTAATGACTTCACACAGGTGAAGTCTTAGTTTCATAGTTTCATAGTATAGTACTAGGCTATCTGCCCTAGGGCATTTATAAGCCTAGCCAAAGTGTATGTGGCTTTCGCCACCCCATGTAATGATACAAAAGTGTACAATTTAAATTAAATTTAGTTTACTGTGTCTCTATCTAGCAATGACACAGAGATGACCCCCGGGATAAACCTACGATCACCCATCCATTCGTCCAGATTTCTCTTGAATAGAGTCAGTGAGGGGCTCTTCCTAACATGGACAGGTATCCTGTTCCAGAGTGCGGGAAGCCTCTGGGTTATGAATCTGTCCCTCCAGCATGTCCTATTCATATTTGTGCTGAGGTTTAGATCTTTAGCTCTCGTGGCTCTGATGGATTTGGATTTTGTGAGGTGGAGCATGTCCATTAGTTCTGAATTGGACATGGCCTTGTACGTAAGGCACAGATCACCTCTGAGCAGGCGGTATGCTACTGAATAGAGCTGGAGCTTTTTCAGTCTGGCAGCATATGACATATGCTGGAGACCCTTGATCCTCTTGGTAAGGTACTTTTGGGGTCTCTCCAGCTGCTGCAGGTGCCAGGTGAGGTACATACCAAATGGGGCATTGTACTCAATCATAGGCCTGATAAGGGAGGAATATAAGGGTACAATGACATCCTTTGATCTGGATGTGAATCCCTTCATGATAAGGTGGGCAAGGTAGAAGGTCTTTCTAACCACTTTGGCGACGTGGGTGTCAAATGAGAGGTCACTGTCAACTTGGGTCCCCAGGTCTCTGATTACATTTTCTGTACTTAATGGATTACCACCTATGTGGTAATTTGTGGGTACTTTGTTTTTTCCAAAGGGGATGACTATACATTTTTTGGCATTTAGTTTAAGGCCATGACTCTGGCACCAGTCGTTTGTTTCCTTGAGGCCCTTCTGGAGGATGCATGTGTCAGCTGGTGTGTCGACTATGGCGCCTAGTTTGCAGTCGTCTGCGAACTTTGTCAGCCACAACCCCCCTATATTTGCCTGCACATCTGAGAAATAAATGCCGAACAAGAGGGGTCCCAAGACAGAGCCCTGTGGGACTCCACTTGTGACTGGCTTAGAGTCTGACATAGCTCCAGCTATTCTGACTTTGTGGGTTCTGTCCTTTAGCCAGTTTGCAACCCATCTTGTGACAAACGGGTTTACATTTAAGCTGTTGAGCTTGTCTATGTTGCCTGAGTGGGGTATTGTGTCGAAGGCTTTTGCCAGATCCAGGTAGGCTGTATGAACTGCTTTGCCTTCATTGATGGCTCTAGTGACTGTTTCAAAAAAGTCCACCAGGTTTAAAAGACAGGATCTGCCTTTTACAAAGCTGAACTGGGTAGGGTCAATTGTCTGTAGGTCCCCGATGTCTTTGTTTATGAGTTCCATAATGATCCTTTCCATAGCTTTGCAGACCAGGCTGGTCAAGCTTATGGGGCGGTAGTTTCCAGGGTCTGAAGAGGTGCCACCTTTGCGGAGTGGGACCACTGTAGCTGTATGCCAGTGTTCAGGGACATATTCTGTAGCAAGGCTAAGATTAAACAGCGTTCTTATGTGCGGGTTTAGCTCCTCTAGGAGTTCACATAGCACGCAACCCGGGACACCGTCAGGTCCCATGGATGCTGTATTTTTAGCTTTGCTGAGGGCAGCTCTCACCTGGACATCTGAGATTTCAGGGAGGTTGCATTCAGCTGAGATATTTATTTCGTCTTTTGGGGGAGAGGGAGGGGAGAAATTTGCACTGAACCTGTCTGCCAGTATGTTGGCAATATCTGTGGGTTCAGTGTATTTTTTGCCATTATGAACTAACTCTGTGCATAGCTGAGGGTTTCCGCCCAGGTTTCTAACATAACTGAAGAAGGCCTTGTGGTTATCTTTAGTGTCCTTAGCGATTTTTCTCTCGAAGTTGGCCTTTGATGATTTTATTAGCGAATGTAGTTTTTTGCTAGTGCTGACCAGGGATGCCTTCCCTTTATGGTACAGTCAGAGAGGGATGCCTTCCCTTACAGCTGTATTAAGAATTCCACTGTAGTGCATGTGATTTATACACATGACATTAGTTGGTGGACTTACATAACTTGCTGTTCAATTCTAGCAAAGGGCAACATTATATGAATGTATTGATGTTAGACAAACAACACTGTATAAAATTATTATTCTCAATTTTTCCTTTGGACAAAGAAATATAAACTAATTTTGTAATTTCCTGGCAGTGAAACAGCTGTTCTGTGAATGTCATTGTGTGAGCACTCCTGCAGCACATGCATTCATTAATGACTTGTAAAGCATATATACACAGATAGACTGTGATTTAGTTCTAGGACAGTGTGTGCCAAGAAACATTGACATTGCACTGCTCACAACTGTGTGAACATTAACACAGTTACCGCCTTGTCATCATTATGACAAAATAATATTGTACAAATTATCATCAAATGTCCTTTATTAGTTCACTTATTAATTCCAGTTATTTGTGACAAAATCCAGTCAATACACAGCTCTGTAGAGTGTGTAGCATGATAGACAGATTTTAAATCTGGTAGCATCTGTCTGTCAGATAATTGTGTCAGGAGTGGCTTAGGCAAAAGAAGTATTTATGGTACAGTCAGAGAGCAACAGTTTTAAGGCATCATCCTTCAATGGAGGGGATCCATACCTATTACAATAGGAAAGCGCTGTAAGCACTTCAGGTGTTTTCTTCCTGCAGTATGCCTATTTCTCTGGTTTTAAAGGATGATACACAACTTTCTGATACATGTTCAAGTCTGGCAAGATGCACATGTTGAGTATATGAATGATTGTTCAGCGGTGTTACTTAATTTCCAAATAATACTACTCTGCAATGCATGTCTTCATCCAAACATTTATTATTGCTGTAATTTTTTTCTTCACACTGTACAGCTTTATAGGACATGAGGACTTACATTGCATTTCTTACTGTATGGCATGATGCAAGATCATCATAACGAGTGATTGGGCCTGTGTTAGGACACGTTTTTGTCTGTGTTATTTACATGCTATTCTGGCAGTGTTTGCTCTAATTTCTTGTGAGCATGCCCAGTATACTCATGAAGTAGATGTGTTGCATTTATGAACAGAGACCTAAAACTACTGAAATCTCATCAGATCTGTGTTGTCATTTCTCACTTGAGTATTTTAAGGGCTATTATACTACTGTTTAGGATGTATATGAATATACAACACATTCTTGTCCAATACATGTTTCAAGGTAATATACTCCCTTTCCATGGTTGCCAAATGACAACAAATGACAAAACATGTCCTTTTTCTGATGTGCATGACGCAAAAGCTGTAAGTCTCGTTCCTTTTTGTTTGTACATGATGAAGTGGAGACTATAGCAGTATTGTTTGTTATCACACATACATTCCCTGTATATAAATGTCATATTAAATGACTGCAGTATATCAGAATAGCTCCTAATGCATCCACTGTCCACCCTGCTAGCTGTTATCTCAACTCAGTATATCAACATTTATATCACATTTACTGCCCTTTGTTACAGGTCACTTTGTGTCCCTCTCCCATCCATTGTTAGCCTGCCCATTTTTATTTTGTGCATGGGTCAAGAATTGTGAACATGATTAATTATTATTACATTACTATGGAAGTATTTATGTTTAAAATGTTTCTTTATGACATAAGCACATTTGACTGTATTATATGAGTACATTTTCTCCATTTACCCCCCCCCCCCTTATGTATGCACTAATACCATTGTATTTTGGGTACATTCTCCCCATTTATAGGCTCATAGGAGATTATTTATTTATTTGCATTTGTTTTCCGGGATAATCCACTGGACCTAGGAGTTCCCATTTTCAGTGGAGGCCCAGGGAGAAAAGCTCCACATATTACATATACATTGATGAGATAAAGTTATATAATGACTGTTAACAGATTAAAGTTACTAATAAACAACATTACACAAAATACAAAAATAACAATAATTTACATCCAGATACAATATATACATGTTGATATACAATTAGAATCTGAGTACCCAGATCTGTCACCACTGGGTCCACTCTTAGGTTGGTACTATCAATGTTGTAATTTGCAGAGATTACTAGACTAATGGCTCAAGAGCCCTTATAAGTCTAGCCAGATTTACACAGTTTTATCCAGATTTCACCCAATTTTTATCCTTAGGGGGAAAGATAACAAGGGTCAGCAAGCAGGGTTTTGACTATTTTTAAACACTGCCTCTGTCCATAAGGGACATGGGTGCCATCCCTGGAATGAATTTGTGATTTCCCATCCATTGGTCTAGATTACACTTGTTCATGTGAATAGGAAGCCTATTCCAGTGGAGGGCAATTTCTGGAACACATATTTGTCTCTCCAGCATGATCTAGTCATGTCAGAGATCAGGTTTAGATCTTTGGAGTAGCTAACTCTCATGCAGTTACTTTTTCAAATATGCAACATTTCCTTCAAGGCTGGGTCATTGACTGTCTTGTATGTCAGGCACAGATCACCCCTCAGTAATTGATAGAAAACTGAATACACTGATAGAGCTTTTAATCAGTCAGCATATAACATGTTGGTTATACCCTTTACTTTTTTGGTGAGAAACCTCTGAGGATGCTCCAACTGTTGCAGGTGCCAGGTGAGGTCAATACCAAAAGGTGCATTGTACTCAGTTATTGGTCTGATGAGGGCTGAGTACAGTGGTATTATGACATCCCTAGATCTGGATGCCATGCCCTTACTTATGAGCTGAGCCACATAAAAGGATTTCCTCACCACCATGGACACACGGTGCTCAAAGTTCAGATTACTATCTATTTGAGTACACAGATCTGTCACCACTGGGTCCACTCTTAGGTTGGTGCTATCAATGTTGTAATTTGCAGCGGTATTTGATTTCCCAAAGGTTATTATTATGTACTTCTTCACATTTCGTTTGAGGCCATGGCTCTGATACCAATCATTAGTCTGCATCAGACCTTTCTGTAGGATCTCAACATCATTTGGGGAGTCAATGATTGTCCCCAACTTGCATTCATCAGCAACATTTGTTAGCCAAAGGCCATCTACATTTACCTTGACATCTGAGAAGTATATCCCAAACAGGAGGGATCCAGCACTGAGCCCCTGTGGTACTCCACTAGTGACTGGCCTCTTGCTGGATGTGGAGCCCCCCACTCTAACAACATGTGTCCTATCCATGAGCCATTTGGTTATCCATCTGATGAAGTACAGATCTATGCCCAATTTTGTGAATGTAGCTATAATACCGTTGTGGGGTATTGTGTGAAATGCCTTGGCCAGGTCAAGATAGGCAGTGTGCACTGTCTTACCCTCATCCATGGCTTTGGTGGCCTTCTCAAAGAAGTCAGCCAGACTGAGCAGGCAGGACCTGCCCCTGACGAAGCCAATCTGGGTTGGGTCTATTGTCTGGAAATTTCCTATGTCACTGTTAATTGGGTCCGTGATTATCCTTTCCATAATCTTGCATATTAGGCTAGTCAGACATATGGGTCAGTAGTTCCTGGGACTGTTGATGGTCCCCCCTTGTGCAGAGAGATAACTGTTGCTGTCCTCAACTCTACTGGGACAACGCCTGCCTGGAGACTATGGTTAAATAGAGATTCAAGTGGGTCTGCTAGATCATGTTTCAAGCTATTTAATTGCAATTCTGGGATTCCATCAGGGCCCATGTATGGTGTGTTTCTAGCTTTAGAGAGTGCAGTGATTACCTGTTCTTTTGTGATAACAGGCAAAGAAATGGTAGGGGATATTTCATGAGAGTGACCGGAGGTAATGAGGAGTTGAAATGTGAGCTGAATTTATTAGCCGTCCGGTTTGATGTTTCTTCTGATTGAGTATAGTTAGTGTCATCTACAGCCAACACAGCACATTGTTGAGTCTTCCCCTTAAGATTTAGGACATAACTAAAAATGCTTGGTGGTTATCCTTTGCTTGGGTGGCTATTTTAGTCTCACATTTAGCTTTTGAAGTCTTGACTAGTTTCCTGATTTGCCTGTTGAGACTAATGAGGAATTTCTTTCTCTGTTGTGCACCTTCCAGCTTACGTCTGGACAGGAATTTCTAACATATGCTGTATAATCTATTTATGCCAGAGGTTCACCAGTGTGGCTTGTTTTTCAGACTAGACCTGAGTTTAGTTTGATCAGGTACTGATATTTCTATGCAGTTAAGTGGTTGTAAAGGGTATTTGTATATACTTCTGCATAGGCCTCCATGTTTTCAGGGTTAAGGAGAGCTTTAAAATTACCTATGCTATCACTTAATAGAAGGTAATTTGCCTTGAGAAAATTCTTTATGGTTTTAGGGTTTGATGAGGGTTATACCACTACATTTATTTCAAAGAAGACCAATTTATGATCCAGTCTTCAAGGAGGACATTATGCTGGAGGGGGGTGCAATGCTCTCCATGTTTGTGAGTATTGTGTAAAGGAAATTTGAGCCTTTAGTGGGTGTGCAGAACAACGGTTCCTGAGCATTAGTATTGACAAAGACCAGGAATCTCTGAGCCTGCATGTTAGTGGTCATATATGTTTCCTAGTTTATGGAGGGGTAGTTATAATTGCCCATGAGTAGTGTGTTGGGATGAATAGTACGTGAGTCTACTAACTTCAGGTATGCAGAGTGGTATTCATGGTTCATGGTTAGAGATCTGTAGCTATTGATGATATGGTGGGGGATTTTGCCTATGGTCAGCTGACATGGAGAAGCTCAAGTGCGTCATCCTGCTCGACAAATCTGAAGGTGTGCTTGTTTTTTATGTAACTGGAAAACCTCCTCCTCCTTTCATTTTTTTCCTTTTCAGAGGGTGATCTGAATGTGTGATAGGCACTGTAGCCTTACACTGCTGGGGTGTTTTCTGTAGCCTTATACCACATCTGTGTAACTGCACAGAGATCAACATTCTCCAGGGTGAGGAGAAATTCCAGGGAGCACAGCTTCTCATTAAAACTCCTAGCACTGGGCAGCAGTACCTTCAGCTTGGCATTAGAAAAATTTCTTATGATGGTAGGTCGGTTGGTTTGGTACTGCCTAAAAAAGGCACTATGGGGGTGGCTAACGTCTTGACCAGTATTCAAAATCCTAGCAGCAACAAGTGCAGGCTATCTCTGTCAAAGCAGAGTGGTCTGTCGATCATGTCAGCCCAGACTGAAATATACTGGATCCACTTGAAATGACACCAGTAGCTCAGCCAATAATTGAAGTCAATCATTTTTCTGTTTGTATTATGGTATCATTCTTGGTGAGGGTAGAATGCTGCTCAATGCAAGGTTCATACCAGCCTGGGACATGTATTCAGAGAGGTCTGTCATGTCTCTCTTTATATAGTCCACGTAGGTACATCTCAGGTCATTGACACCCACATGGACTATGACTGAGTCACAGTGGTACTTGTGGTTGAGTGACCTGAGTGCCCGCGTAATCTGTTGAATTCTGACCCCTGACAGGCAACTGATTGTAACCCTCTCATTATTCAGCCTGGTGAGGGGGGTGTCTCTGAGTCTCATGATAAAGTTTCCTATGACCAAGATGCCTGAATGTATGGTGTTTCACCTTAGGGGCTTGCTTGTGGAGACACTGTGATGTGTAGTTTTATGTGTAGTGGTTGGTGGTGACTTGGTTTTCTTTGAGTGTGGTTTCTGAGGGCAGCATACAGTAGACCTCTGAGGTTTCGGTAAATTACTTTGAGTACCACCACATATGTGGATTTATGTGTTGAGACTTTCCTTAGTGGGGGAAATGATGTGCATCTGCTGACAAGCTGTTTGTCACTTGAGTTAGCAGTATGTGAGAGTCGTGTCTCAATTTTCATAGTGTAACTACATCTCATATGCTGTGTTTGTTTGTTTCAGGATTAAGTGGTTGTCAGTATACATGAGTCAATTGCTACAGTGCCTCAGGATGCCCATGTCCAGCAAGCTGGCCACAGAGATAGCAGGAGGGTGCCTGTCCATAGTTTCAGGTTTTTTTTTACTTTGGGCTTAGCTAGGGAGAAGAGTGGGTAAATTTAACTGGACTGGGATGATAGCACACAGACTAAGAATGGGTGCTATACTCAGTGTGAATTGCAGCAATCCAGCAAGGCGATGCTGCTCTGTGTGCAACTCAGATAATCCGAGAGCAGAAGGGGGCTGGGGAAGGTTGCAGAGACAGTTATTATAAAGAGAAGTTCTAACTTGTTAGTGTTTGCATCTATACAGGGCACTGCTAACTGCCACTGCATGAAGAGCAGCCCAGCACAAACACTCAGCTTATATAGAATCAGGAAAACAAGTTTTAAAACAGCAAGGCCTACAGACCAGTCTGGAAAACACACAATAAGCTTTCAGCCAGCAGTCCCACCTCAGATAGTTTTTTCCTCAGCACACTTCTGCCACAAGAGTACAGACAGAAAACCCTTATGTAGAAATTCTGCTTTTATAGATCAAGTGAAAACCACACAATCTAGATACTACTGTCCTGTAAAACTCGGAGATGCAGTGTTATTAAGTACTAGAGCAGCAGTGGAAAAAGTTCAGTTTTGAAACTCTAGTAAAGTGTGAGATATGTAGCAATTAATACAGGATTCTTATGATATACAATAAAAATAATCAGCATAAGTGCAAAATGATACTTATTTTTGTTCTTTTTGCAGCCTATGGCTTTACATGCAGCAGATTCTCTGTAAATCTAAGGCAAAGTAGCCAAACCAAGAACAACTCTGAGGAATTGAGCAGAAACCCACACAAATACTGAACTTATATAAAATCAGAAAACATGTTTTACAAAAGTAAGGCCTACAGACCAATCAGAAAAACATACAATAAGCTTTCAGCCAACAGTCCTCACATCAGATAGTTTGCTACAATACACCTATGCCACAATGTAAAAATGCAATCTAGATACTGCTGGCCTATAAAACTAGCAGACATTATGTATTTCAGTACTACAACAGCAGTGGAAACAGTTCAGCTTTGAAACTGCATCTTAATTTTTGTAACCAACTTGACCTTACTTCATATAAGCTGTCCCAATGGGCTTGCATACTAGGTTTGCTTACAGACAAACTGCTTTGTTTACACTATGTGTTCATGCGTCCCTGCACCTTTTCATGGCTGCCAACACTTCTGCTGGCCACAAAAAGGTGCTTAGAAATATGCAAGCACCATGAGCAGCAGGCATATTCAATGAGCACTGCTACTGACTGCACTAATACATAGCATGCATATTCAATGAGCACTGCTACTGACTGCACTAATACATAGCATGCATATTCAATGAGCACTGTTACTGACTGCACTAATACATAGCATGCATATTCAGTGAGCACTGCTACTGACTGCACTAATACATAGCATTTTCAGTGAGCACTGCTACTGACTGCACTAATACATAGCATGCATATTCAGTGAGCACTGCTACTGACTGCACTAATACATAGCATGCATATTCAGTGAGCACTGCTACTGACTGCACTAATACATAGCATGCATATTCAGTGAGCACTGCTACTGACTGCACTAATACATAGCATGCGTATTCAATGAGCACTGCTACTGACTGCACTAATACATAGCATGCGTATTCAATGAGCACTGCTACTGACTGTACTAATACATAGCATGCGTAGTCAATGAGCACTGCTACTGACTGCACTAATACATAGCATGCGTATTCAATGAGCACTGCTACTGACTGCACTAATACATAGCATGCGTATTCAATGAGCACTGCTACTGACTGCACTAATACATAGCATGTGTATTCAATGAGCACTGCTACTGACTGCACTAATACATAGCATGCGTATTCAATGAGCACTGCTACTGACTGCACTAATACATAGCATGCGTATTCATTGAGCACTGCTACTGACTGCACTAATACATAGCATGCATATTCAATGAGCACTGCTACTGACTGTACTAATACATAGCATGCATATTCAATGAGCACTGCTACTGACTGCACTAATACATAGCATGCATATTCAATGAGCACTGCTACTGATTGCACTAATACATAGCATGCATATTCAATGAGCACTGCTACTGACTGCACTAATACATAGCATGCATATTCAATGTCACTAGATGCGTTGCAAACTGGCTAAAGGACAGAACCCATAAAGTTAAAATCGCTGGAGCAATGTCAGACTCAAAGCCAGTCACAAGTGGTGTCCCACAGGGATCTGTCCTGGGACCCCTCTTGTTCGGCATTTATTTCTCAGATGTTAAAGCAAACCTGGGAGGGTTGTGGCTGACAAAGTTCGCAGATGACTGCAAACTAGGCGCCATAGTCGATACACCAGCGGACACATACATCCTACAAAAAGGCCTCACAGAAACGGACAACTGGTGCTGGAGTCACGGCCTTAAACTAAATGCCAAAAAATGTATAGTCATCCCCTTTGGGAAAAACAAAGTACCCACAAATTATCACATAGACAGCAACCCACTGAGTACAGAAAAAGTAATCAGAGACCTAGGGACCCAAGTTGACAGCGACCTCTCATTTGACACCCACGTTGCCAAAGTGGTTAGAAAAACATTCTACCTTGCCCACCTCATCATGAAGGGATTCACACCCAGATCCAGGGATGTCATTGTACCCCTATACTCCGCCCTCATCAGACCCATGATTGAGTACAATGCCCCATTTGGTATGTACCTCACCCGGCATTTGCAACAGCTGGAGAGACCACAAAAGTACCTCACCAAGAGGATCAAGGGTCTCCAACATATGTCTTATTCTGCCAGACTAAAGAAACTTCAGCTCTATTCAGTAGCATACCGCCTGCTCAGAGGTGATCTCTGCCTGACATACAAGGCCATGTCCAATCAGGATCTGATGGACATGCTCCACCTCAAAAGATCCAAATCCATCAGGACCATGAGAGCTAAAGACTTAAACCTCGGCACAAGTATGAATAGGACATGCTGGAGGGATAGATTCATAACCCAGAGGCTTCCCATGCTTTGGAACAAGATCCCAGTTCGTATTAGGCAGAGCCCCACACTGACTCTCTTCAAGAGAAATCTTGATGAGTGCATGGGAGATCATAAGTTTACCCCAGGGGTCACATCTGTGTCACTGCTAGACAGGGGCACAGTAAACTAATTCTATTATATAAGGGGGCCTTCATTGTGTCACTACTAGACAGAGGCACAGTATTCTAATTTTATTCTGTACATTTTTGTACCATTTCATGGGTTGGCAAAAGCCACATCACTATGGCTAGGCTTACAAATGCCCTAGGGCAGATAGCCTAGTACTATACTATGAAACTATGAAACTATGAGCACTGCTACTGACTGCACTAATACATAGCATGCATATTCAATGAGCACTGCTACTGACTGCACTAATACATAGCATGCATATTCAATGAGCACTGCTACTGATTGCACTAATACATAGCATGCATATTCAATGAGCACTGCTACTGACTGCACTAATACATAGCATGCATATTCAATGTCACTAGATGGGTTGCAAACTGGCTAAAGGACAGAACCCATAAAGTTAAAATCGCTGGAGCAATGTCAGACTCAAAGCCAGTCACAAGTGGTGTCCCACAGGGATCTGTCCTGGGACCCCTCTTGTTCGGCATTTATTTCTCAGATGTTAAAGCAAACATGGGAGGGTTATGGCTGACAAAGTTCGCAGATGACTGTAAACTAGGCGCCATAGTCGATACACCAGCGGACACATACATCCTACAAAAAGGCCTCACAGAAACGGACAACTGGTGCTGGAGTCACGGCCTTAAACTAAATGCCAAAAAATGTATAGTCATCCCCTTTGGGAAAAACAAAGTACCCACAAATTATCACATAGACAGCAACCCACTGAGTACAGAAAAAGTAATCAGAGACCTAGGGACCCAAGTTGACAGTGACCTCTCATTTGACACCCACGTTGCCAAAGTGGTTAGAAAAACATTCTACCTTGCCCACCTCATCATGAAGGGATTCACATCCAGATCCAGGGATGTCATTGTACCCCTATACTCCGCCCTCATCAGACCCATGATTGAGTACAATGCCCCATTTGGTATGTACCTCACCCGGCATTTGCAACAGCTGGAGAGACCACAAAAGTACCTCACCAAGAGGATCAAGGGTCTCCAACATATGTCTTATTCTGCCAGACTAAAGAAACTTCAGCTCTATTCAGTAGCATACCGCCTGCTCAGAGGTGATCTCTGCCTGACGTACAAGGCCATGTCCAATCAGGATCTGATGGACATGCTCCACCTCAAAAGATCCAAATCCATCAGGACCACGAGAGCTAAAGACTTAAACCTCGGCACAAGTATGAATAGGACATGCTGGAGGGATAGATTCATAACCCAGAGGCTTCCCATGCTTTGGAACAAGATCCCAGTTCGTATTAGGCAGAGCCCCTCACTGACTCTCTTCAAGAGAAATCTTGATGAGTGGATGGGAGATCGTAAGTTTACCCCAGGGGTCACATCTGTGTCACTGCTAGACAGGGGCACAGTAAACTAATTCTATTATATAAGGGGGCCTTCATTGTGTCACTACTAGACAGAGGCACAGTATTCTAATTTTATTCTGTACATTTTTGTACCATTTCATGGGTTGGCAAAAGCCACATCACTATGGCTAGGCTTACAAATGCCCTAGGGCAGATAGCCTAGTACTATACTATGAAACTATGAAACTATGAGCACTGCTACTGACTGCACTAATACATAGCATGCATATTCAATGAGCACTGTTACTGACTGCACTAATGCATAGCATGCATATTCAATGAGCACTGTTACTGACTGCACTAATACATAGCATGCATATTCAATGAGCACTGCTACTGACTGCACTAATACATAGCATGCATATTCAATGAGCACTGCTACTGACTGCACTAATACATAGCATGCATATTCAATGAGCACTGCTACTGACTGCACTAATACATAGCATGTATATTCAATGAGCACTGCTACTGACTGCACTAATACATAGCATGCATATTCAGTGAGCACTGCTACTGACTGCACTAATACATAGCATGCATATTCAATGAGCACTGCTACTGACTGCACTAATACATAGCATGCGTATTCAATGAGCACTGTTACTGACTGCACTAATACATAGCATGCGTATTCAATGAGCACTGCTACTGACTGCACTAATACATAGCATGCATATTCAATGAGCACTGCTACTGACTACACTAATACATAGCATGCGTATTCAATGAGCACTGCTACTGACTGCACTAATACATAGCATGCGTATTCAATGAGCACTGCTACTGACTGCACTAATACATAGCATGCGATTCAATGAGCACTGCTACTGACTGCACTAATACATAGCATGCGATTCAATGAGCACTGCTACTGACTGCACTAATACATAGCATGCGTATTCAATGAGCACTGCTACTGACTGCACTAATACATAGCATGCGTATTCAATGAGCACTGCTACTGACTGCACTAATACATAGCATGCGTATTCAATGAGCACTGCTACTGACTGCACTAATACATAGCATGCGTATTCAATGAGCACTGCTACTGACTGCACTAATACATAGCATGCGTATTCAATGAGCACTGCTACTGACTGCACTAATACATAGCATGCGTATTCAATGAGCACTGCTACTGACTGCACTAATACATAGCATGCGTATTCAATGAGCACTGCTACTGACTGCACTAATACATAGCATACGTATTCAATGAGCACTGCTACTGACTGCACTAATACATAGCATGCGTATTCAATGAGCACTGCTACTGACTGCACTAATACATAGCATGCGTATTCAATGAGCACTGCTACTGACTGCACTAATACATAGCATGCATATTCAATGAGCACTGCTACTGACTGCACTAATACATAGCATGCGTATTCAATGAGCACTGCTACTGACTGCACTAATACATAGCATGCGTATTCAATGAGCACTGCTACTGACTGCACTAATACATAGCATGCGATTCAATGAGCACTGCTACTGACTGCACTAATACATAGCATGCATATTCAATGAGCACTGCTACTGACTGCACTAATACATAGCATGCATATTCAATGAGCACTGCTACCGACTGCACTAATACACTTAAATCATGTAGGCTTCATATGAAGCCTACATGATTATTAATGCATCCCAGGGGCTGCCTTTTAAGGTAAAGAAGTAAAATATAATGAAAAGAAAAATTAAGCTTATGAAAAACAAGGAAGAAGTATTAAAATATAAACAGAAAAAGAGTTTTAATGTTGTGGCGGAATATGTAAGGCAGGTGCAGGAGAAGAACTATGTTGAAAAATGTATATGGAAAGTAAAACAAAACAAGAAAGGGTTAGCAAAAGAAATAGAAAAAATAAAATGAAGAAAGAAGGTAGAGGTAGTGATAATGAGAAGGGAAGGAAGAATCGAATCCTCAGTCAAATGGTTTACTGTATGATTTTTGATAAGGAAATGATTGAATGTCAGAAAAGGAGAGATTGTTGGAAGTAATAAATGATGGCTAAACAAAGGAATAAAAGATGCAGACATTTGTGAAATTTATGAACTTGTGATAAAGTTTTGATGGAAAACAGGAGAAAAAGAAGAAATAAAAAATTGCAGGCCAATAACGTTGGAGAATGCCAATTATTTTTTTATGAAAATTATTCAAAAAATAGTGATGAGAAGTTTTGATTGAATAATAACAAGGCATATATGGAGTAAGGAAAATAAATGTAACTGAAATGTTTGAGATAAGAAAAGATATAGTAGAAATACAAGAGATGGGAAATGTGAAGAAAAAATGGTGGCCCATTATGTGGAAGAAACTTTTAATAGTATAAATCAGAATGAAATGTAGAATATTGTGAAAGGATGTGGTTCAGAGAAGAAGTTATTAACAGTTATTAATTCAGTTTATAAAGAATCTTTGGTGTTTATGATGTTGAATAAATGGTTAGGAAAAAATTATTAAGATAGAAACAAGGTGGGGGTAGGGCCAGATAAAACAATGATATCGAATGAGTTTATGGCTATTTGTGATGGCAATGAATATAATCATAAGAACATGTGAGAGGGTCTATATTAGAACATCGAAGTTTCACAACTTCGAATGTTCTAATATCGACCCCTATTCAGCGAAAGCTGAGAACATCGAACATGTAGAACAGCAAATTTTTTCCTAGGGAAAAAAATTGCTGTTCTGAAACACAGACACACAACACAAGCACACAAAACAAACAGCAATCCACACACATACACCTAAAATCTTACATCTAACCCTACACTAAACTGTACAAACACCACTAACTATCCACTTACCTTAACCCAAACCCTAACCCTAAGGTCTGTCACTATCACACACTCACCTCACCCGCGCCCTAACCCTAACTCACCTAACCCGCCCTAACCCTCACGTCCCTACAATCGCACACATACCTAACCTGCACCCTAACCCTAACTAACCTAACCCGCACTCAATCACACACTTACCTGAACCCGACCTGTAACTTTCCACCACAGTGCTGAAAATACCGAAGCAACAGAAATGAACAACTGAATTCTTTCCCTATGAAAAAATTTGGTTTTCTGTTGCTTCGATATTTTCAGCTTTCGCTGAATAGGGGTCGATATTAGAACATTCGAAGTTTTGAAACTTTGATGTTTTAATATAGACCCGGTAAACTGTTAATCTTTTACGAGTTCCATGATGATGTGTTCCACTACGTTACAGATAAAACTGGTAAGGCATATCAGTCTATAGTGGCCAGAATCAGTGTAAGGGCCACCACTCAAAGCGTGCCTTTAGTTCTTGCTCATAGGTAATCTTTGAGGGTTTGGAAACATGATGTCATGGAAGGGAGAAGGGGGGGGTGTTTGAATGAAATTTATGCGCTAATATGATGGCTATGATAGTCACTATTTTTATGTATCAGTGTGTGAGACACTGGAAATAGTTCCAAGTTTTTTGACATATTTGATAAAGGATTCACGGTTGTCCCTGACAGTGATGGCAATTTTCATTTCTCACATAACATTGGTATTTTTGATTTTGTTCCCAAGTTCTTTGTTTAATCTTTTGAGCTCAGTTTTGGAGCATGGGATTTTCAGATCATTCATAAGGGTGAGGTGTTTTTCTAAACTTGATGATGTATTTGTGTTGAACTAGAACTGATGTTTCCATGCAGGCACCAAAATCAGAATAGAAACTCTCTACAAATGCAGCAATGGGATTCATGTTGATTCATTGAAGGCAGTTTTGGCAAATGCAAAAAAACTGAAAAGCAGTTCACTGAAACCACCTACAGCAAACATTAAAATATTTTTTTGCAGGAGACAAGACCCTCTATACCCCTGTGGAAACCCCCCACCCCACCCCCAAATTATCCTATACCAACTCTGAGGTCACACAACAGTGGAAAAAAGGGCAATCTCTACTGAGATGAAAGTGGTTTTGGCAAACTGATTTCTTTGCATTCACCGAAACTACCTTTGACAAGCTGACATGATCAAATGTTGACCGCTGGTGGGCCTTGAGGGGAGGGGTTCTTACTCTGCTTCAGGTCATCAGCTAGATGGTGTAAGTTTGTCTTTGTGAAAACCCTAAAGATAATGGGGTTTTGGGGCATTTTGAGTTCAGTCCTAATGCTGCAAACCACTGAATGCTGGTCATATTAATCAGGGATGTAGAACTATAATTTGTAAAGTATAATGATGATATGTTTGTAAGGATCCGGTCCAGAAAATGTGAACCTTTGGTAGCTGGTAGGTATTATAACTTGGTATGAAAGTGTATTATCACTGCATAGCAATATAACAGCTATGGGGAAAACCTAACAGCTAGTTGGTAACTTTTTATTTCTATGCTTGATATAACCATACACACAGAACACCACTGATTTTATCTTCACTCACAAGATAAACTTGTTTTAAATGTTCCAAACAAAATAGAAACATTGGTACAGTAAGCATCATCACAAATCAGCAGAGCTTGCAGGGACTGGCCTCGGCTCAAATTCAGTAAGGTAGGTGGCCAATCAAAAAATTGCTTATTTCCATGCATGGCATCACTTGACAACCTGAATGTCAACAGTTTTGCCTACTTTCACAGGATAAACCATTTCAGAGTGCATGTTTCATATGAAGCATAAACACTGCTATAATAAACATTATCACCAATTGGCAAAACTCATCAGTAAAGTAACTCTCAGTGTTAAAGAAAAATGAAATAATCATTTCCCGACTAGAAGAATAAAAATGTTTTGTTTTCCGCTACTGATACTGTTTATTATATGTTCACTTATTCCACCAGACTTATTTATTTATTTAATTGTTATTTTGCTATTTAATAACTGGATGGGTGGGTTGAATCAAAGATACTTTTCAGCTATGATCTGGGCATAAAGGCAAAAGTACAAAAAGCTCTATTGACTTAGAGTAAGATTCTTGACAAAAAGAAACATTCATTGCAAAAAAAAAAAAAAAAAAGCAGCCCAAGGAAAAGTAGGTAACAATGGTGCACACATAAAACACTTAAAACATTGTAAAATCAGCATTTAAGGGGGATAACTATAAAGAGTAATTTACATAAAAACACTTAGAAGGTATCTGCAATTTTGCAAATGCAGTGTACAGAGTCACAATGGGACACTAGCAGCTGTCTTGATATAGTATAACTTACTTGACAAATATACAAATGCAATGCATTTCAATGGGACAGTAATAGCTATGAAGATATAGTGTAACATTTTTTACAAGTATACAAATGCAGTGCACAATGTTTCTATGGGAGAGTAAAAGTTGTCTAGACATTGAGAGACTTTCTTTCCAAACAGTAACATTCATTGCCACTTGAAAGCAGCAAAAACTACATCAAGGTAATAATGGTGCATACATCAGCCAGAAAGCTTTGTGTCGTCAGCAGCTGAGAGAGTAAAACAAAAGGCTAATATGCATATAACACTATAGAAGCCATATACCATATACGCAAATACAATATGCAGAATGTCAATGGGACACTAATAGCAGAGGTAGGAGCTTTCCTTGATCTTCCCTTACCTGGTTTGCTTACCTTTAAGTAATCTGATATGGTTACCCCTAGGTGTTTCTGTTACTTGTTGCTCTTGCAAAATCTGGCATTGTATCCTTCTGGAACCTTTTGGGCATGTTCCATATCTGCATATCACACCATTTCACTACCCAGAAGCAGTTGTGCACTTTTTGTTATTTAAAGTTTTGTTATACTAATGCATTACAATGGAAAAAGAATGATTTTCCCCTGAACTATAGCTACAAGTTCCTTCTTCCTTGCCTCCTGCTCCAAACAGTGTTGCATAAAAGGATGGTCATTTGTAAATAATTGTCACCATTATGTTTGTGCATACTGCTGTATTAGCATAGTGTACTCTTGTCATAGGCATAAAAATGAGACTCCAACAGCAAAGGATGCCACCCGAGCTCCCCATTCAGATCACTCTACTCCTGCTATGAAAAGTTTTGGAGCTGACCACTAAAATTACTGTGTTACCACCCCACACCCCAGGTGTTTGCAGCTGTTGATTACTCAGCAAGTCTACTTCATGTCATGGATGCACCAGACTGTGACATTATATTCCCTCAGATTACCCCAGCTACAACAGTACTGTATCTGTTTACAAACTGTCACTTCCCTTTGCTTATGCCTACTTTTATTTTATAAAAGATACATCCCTCAGGGACACTTTTTATTATTAATTTTACTGAAGAAAAATAGAAGATTTGCCTGTATGTCATTCCCACAGTTTATGATGTATTTCATACTTGCACAGTTGTAATACATTATATGTTAACATTTTTCGCAATGATATACAGTTCCCTTCATTTTCCATGATACTTTGTTAAACTAGTTAACTATGTAGAGTATGCTAACATTACTGCTCACAAGTAGGCTTTGTGCGTTTTTGCACATCTAGCTCAAGTAAAGATTTCTGTATACTACAAACAGCAGTAAAAAGGCAAGGAACCAGTTTACAGTCCACTGTGTCTTTATGTCTTGTGTGTGTAGTCCAAGCTGGATACAACAAAATGCAGTTGAGTGGAAAATATGTGTCCACAAAGAAATTTGAACAGCAAGCCAGACTCTACAAATCAACTCTTAAACCTCTAAAAATTAAAAGCTATTCTACACTTGTAACAGCAAAATGCAAAATTTGCTGTTATACAGTATGAACAGTTTTTGCGGGAGAAAGACACTTACAAACCCCCAACACACACATCTCTGTTACTGTATATAAATGTATAAATCAAATAAAAGAGAGAGAGTAAACAATCTATGAAAATAGCAAAAGATTTTATAGGTTTTTTTATATCCATGTAGATATCTTATGAGCTTATTTGTTTTGACCATGCACCTGTTCTTTCCATGCATTCTTTTTTTTTGGATTTAGATGTGTATACACACACACACACACACACACACACACACACACACACACACACACACACACACACACACACAAATGCACATGCATACACACACACACACACACACACACACACACACACACACACACACACACACACACACACACACACACACACCATCTTCGAAACTTCTGTACTGCAAGAGAAGTGGGAGGTCTCCAAGATACAGCAATTTCACTCTAAGTGCACATTTCTCCCAGTTGCATTCAACTCCTCAGATTTTTGGGGCTCACACTATCAGGTCTAGAACATAGAATACGAATCCCATATAATAGAAGGTAATGTTATGAGTTCAAGTTCATCTTCAACAGTGGCCATTAAACATAATGTTTTTGAATTGTAAAAAGCAATTTAGTTATTTTGTTATGGAAGAAATTACATAAAGTGGATTTAAGTACAAGTCATTGTCGTCATCATCATCATTATCATCGACCCTCCTTTTCCCATTTTCTGCATTGGGTCAGGACATTGTATCAACTGTCGCCATCTCTGTCTATTCAATGCCACTCTCCTGCCTCATTCGACACTCATGTCTGACTCTCACAGCTCTTCTCTTATGCAGTTCATGCTGGGTACTCTTGTATACTCTTGCCTTCTTCCTGTCTGTCCCAAATCTTCTTCACTAGATTATCTTCTGCTTTTCTGCACATGTGCCTGAACCACCATAAGCTGTTCTCTGACCTTTTCTGCAATTGCTTTACCATAGAGGTACATTATTTTGAGACAGGACAAATGCTCACAAAGGGTACTTTCTGTATGGCATATGGTATACTGGAGTCAAAGTGTATAATGTGCTGGTGCATATAAAATAGTTTACTAGAAAGGCACTTTTCTGACAATTAAGACTATGAAAATCTATTTTAGTATGTGAGCTTTACAAGTTAATGAGTTGTACATAGAATGCATTTCTGTATTTGCAATTTACAAGACATCTCAAAAGCAATGAATATATACAAATCATGTATTTCTTTAATTCATTAGAAAAACAATTACAAGGGAAATTTCAAATTATTAACAGAATTTGGAATTATCTGATGCATCCATACATGTTTAATTAGCAACTTAAGTAAACAGACACTGTAACGTGATTACTGGTTGTTAATTTGTGCATACAGTATTTCTGAATCTAAAATAGGAGTGCCTCATTAAAGGTGATGCTGTGTAATTTGGAAATTACTGTGAGCAGTGAAGGGTATATCTCAAAACTCATTCATAAATGGCAAATCTTGTTAGCAATGTGGTCACTTGCAATGTTATAACTGAAGAACACTCTCTGCAATGCCACCAATAGCCCTTGTCAGCACAGGCAGATATCCCATACCTTGTTATGTCCTATTGATTAATCAATGTTTTATCCATTGTATTCCACATTGCTTGGAACTACTAACCATTTTATGACTCCATTTAAATTAAAAAAGACAAACAGCATTAACCAAAATTTAAAATCATTTCCTCACAGGTAAGGACTTGAACAAAACATTTAATGTTGGTTCAGAGAAGACTTTGTGAACATATTAAAGAACACGTAGCTTATGTTAAAAATAAAAATACTTTTTCATTAGCAAGTGTTCAGTGGGAATCAAAAAGCCTGCAGCTGAATGCAGCTATAGATTCTGTTATGAATAAAATTTAGAAAGATTCACTACTTCTACACGGAGGTAAGCTACCTGCAGGTGCTAGCAATGAATCTTGAGAGTTCTGAGCATTCTTTGCTGAAGAAAATGCAACATTTAAAGTTACAATGGCAAACAGTTCAATGAAAAGTAAAGTCTGAAATTATAGGAAATGAATAAGAGATAGATGCCTCTCTAGTAGCCTTAGTACTTCAACACATTTAATTGAATAGTGTGCAACTATTTTTATTTAAAGATAGCCAGTGCAATTTTTCCTAGGGCTAAAAGGTAATGTTTTCTGAAAGCATATAGACTGTTTTTCACTTCTGGAAGGGGAATGGAGACAAGAAAAGAACAGACAGCAATCAGTGTAAGTGGGAACATGGGCTGTAGCATGCATTTTAGCATGGGTAACCTTAATGTTAGGCTATGTAAGGCCTGTGGGTGCAGTTGTCAGTCTAAGGCAATTGTTCCTATTTGGAAGGTTAAACTTAAATTTTTGAAGATGTACATAGTTGTGTGTGTTAGTTTTAAGCTAATAAAGGATGGGGTGTTCTGAAAATATACTTAGTTTTTGGTTTGAGGGTCATCATTAAAATAAAAGTCTTGAGAAATGTCACATGGGTTTAACTGGAGATGAGAAGAAACAACTGTATAACAGATCAGCCTGCCAAACATTAGTGTGTGCATATAACATGAAAGTTGAAAATTCATTAAAAAATTGATATTTATAACAGATGTGAGCAATAGCTTATTGTAATGTTTATTTATTTATTTATTTTACATTTGTTGACCGAGCTAGTCTAACTGTATATATGTCCATTTTCAGTAGAGGCCCGGGGAGAAAAGCTCCAATGAACACAACAGTAATAACAAAGTTAAAGGTTACAATAAAAATAAACACAGACGGTAAGCAACCAGGTAGTAGGTTACAATAAAATAGTAATAGCAGATATTTCAGAATACATTGTATTGTACATAACAATGACTGTGTATAGAATTTCAGACATAATAGTCAAAAGAAGTAAATAGTTAAACATTACAGTATTTTTACAGTTCCTGCTTTCATTTATGCTACACAATATTGAGTAATAAGAAAGTAGAAACTAGGAAGTATTAGAACAGGGGTGAAATTTTAGTCAGGGTTACTGCAAGGGCATAACCAGTGTGTTCTAAGAAATAATTTGAGTTTTTGTTTGAAGAGGGGTAGGGAAGGAGGTGAAGTAAGTTCACTAGGTAGAAGGTTCCAGTTTTTACCAGCTGTGTTTGAGAACAGTAATGGCTATACTATACATATTATCTTGGAATATAAATGGCCTCACAGGTATAGACAAAAAGGAAACTGTATTGAATTGTATTAAGAAATGTAGGGTGCAAATGGCAATGCTGTAGGAGACACATTTGAAAAGAAATAAGTATATGAAATTGACAAAGAAAGGATTTCAGGATGGTTATTCCTAGTCATATTAATTGCTAGAAGGGTTCCAATAGTGACAGAAGAAGGGAAAAGACAATAATTGTAGATTTGTGGTAGTAAGAGGCAATTGGCAAGGGAGGAGGATTATGCTGGCATGGATTTATATTCCACGAAAACTGCTATTATGCATCTTAAGAAAGTTTGGGGAGAAATAACCATATTTCAGCAGGGCATATTACTTATAGCTGAGGACCTGAACTTGCTTTGCAGTAGTGAAGAAGTATTGGGGGACAAATAAGGGAAAATTTAACAAATGAGTCTAGATGCCTGAAGAAATTTATGAAAATGTGCAAAAATGGGGTTGTGGATATATGGATGGATATGGTATTAAAAAATGATAATTCAGTAATAGAAACGCAAACAAAATTTATATATTATTCTCCAACAAACAATAACTGGGCAAGAATATATAAAAAATATATTTTAGAGCATCATGTGCATTTAATTGAAAGCTTTGACACAAATCCAATAGCTATTTCAGATCATGTACTGATAAAAACATGATAAAAATGCAGGGCAATGAAATAAAATAAGAAACTTGCACTTTCCCAATTACCTGTTAAAAAGAGAAGAATTTAAGGCAAGGGTAGTGGAAAATATTCAAGAGTTATTGGGGAAGAGAGAAATATCTTCAGAAGTTATAGCTAGTGAGTAGGATAAAATGAAAATGGAGTTGAAAAATAGGGTAGAAATAAAAGAGAAAAAGATACAATTAAGAAGTAATAGAAATTACTTAGAGGGGAAGGACAAAGGTTAAAGTATTTCAGAATAAGGGAAATCTCACAGAACAAGAAGAGACATAAAAGCAGAGTGTTAAAGAGAAGATAGGGAAGTAACTGGATAATATGCATGACTTTAGAAAGATTGCTGTTAAGCAAATATTTTTGAGAACTCCAGAGCACACAAACTTTTAGCACAATGACTTAGGCAACAGAAAGTCGAAGGGGTTGTCACCAAAACTGGGGAGCCTATAACAAGAAAAATAGCCAGCAATCCTGTAGAGGTATAAGAGAAATTTTGGAAATTTTATGAAAATTTGTATAAAGCAGAATAATATGGATATAAATAAAAAGCACACATGGAAATATTTGCGGAAGACGTAATTATGCCAAGGGTGGAGTGAGATGAGGCTCAGCAACTAATAGTTAGGACAGGAGGAGATGAGATAAAAATGGTTATGTATAACTAATCTTCAGGAATGTGTCTAGGAATAGATGGTATTCTTGTGGAAGTTTGAAAGTTAGGAAGGAAGAAAGTTATAAAAATCTGGAAGATTTTGTTTAACAATATACTAAAAGCAGGGGGAACACCAACATCTTGGAAGAAAGTTGTGGTGGCTGTATTACCTAAAGATGATAAAGACCCATTATACCCAGATTCATATACACCCATTTCAATTTTAAAACATGAGTATAAAGTGTTTAAAAAAACAGCAAAAGTGTTGCTGAAATTGATAGATATGGAGTAATGTGGCTTTGTGGAGGGGAGGCAAACATTTGACAATGTTAAAAGTATAATGATAATCTAGAGGGCAGCAGAATGTGGGAAAATATCACTGTTGTTCGTGGGTCTTGATGCAGAGAAAATATTGAACAGAGTAAGCTGGGATTTTATGGATAGGGCAGTGGAAGCATGTGCATTCCATGATACAATAATAAGGTTAATTACAAGGGTATGTGAAGGATCAGAGGCAAGAATTAAAGTTGGGGGGCATTCCTGTCTGATAAGTTGTGTTTAAACAGAGGTACCAGGCAGGCTTATCCTCTTTTCGCTTTGCTTTTTGCTATATATTTAGAGACATTGGAAAAGAAAACAAGGACTCAGAAATGCAAGGATATAACTGGTATGGCAGTTAAGAAGAGTTGGCTTTATTTGAAAATGATATTATTTTGTACATTATAAATCCAGAAAAGGGCATCTCAGTGTTGAGGAACATTCTGAGACAGTTTCAAGTCTTTTGGGAATATAAAGATAATGAAGATAAAACAAAGGCTATATCTGTAAATTACGTACCCACACATGATTTGGTTCAGCAAAACCCTTATTTATTGGGACATAATAAGCTACAAGAAGCAAAAAATTTTTAGTCCCTCTAATTTTATATATAGGTCAGGCATGCTTTTAATAAAGAATTGAGGGAATTTATCTAGGAGAGGAATAGGGTAAGAGTTATGTGGGATACAATGATCCTTCCAATGGAACAAGATGGTTTAGGACTACCTGATTTGAAGGGATATTTTAGAACTGCTCATTTACATAACACAAGAAGAAGGTATTAATTCAAAACTGAAAGGAATGTTGATGAAATGTGTGTGGGGGGATTCAACAAATAAAGAGGGAGTTGGGTTTTGGATGTAGATCCTTATTTAGACTACTAACAACCTTGCAGAATATTATATTCATAAAGTATCAGAAACTATTCTAAGAACTAAGCCAACATGAGAATGGAGACAGGAGTTTTGCCAGTAGGGATGAATGCAAGTAGGGATACAGGAAATAGACAATATGAGGCTGGAATTAACTGGAGAAAACTGGCAAAGGAACTAAGGTATTAGGAGCAAATAACTAGAGAGAGAAAGGTAATAGAGTGGGATGAGGCCAGGAAAACTTTTGGATTGTAGGCTAGACACTGCCTACATTGTCAGAGATTGATAACAGAGTATAGACAAATAGAAAGGGATAGGGGAATCTTAAGTGAAAAACTTAAGCATAAAATATTTCATGATAATTAGAAGAATCCATCAGAGATGGTTAGAAAAGACTTGGGAAAGAGACTGAAAAAGCAATTTACAAGAGAGTAATAGGGGGACATATGTATGGCTGCCAAGTATACAACAAAGTCCAGAAGATTTAGAATTTTTGCTTAGAAGTGTTTGCATAGGCATTTTATACCATAATCAGATTTCAAGGAATTTTTCCTTGGATAGATAGCAAATGTTGGGTGTATGATGGGGAAAAATAGGAAAGAGGAAACATGTTACTGGAGTATAATGAGTTGAAAGATATTAAAAATTCCCTACAGAGTACTTTGTTAGCAATATTGGGTGAGCAAATGCCTGTAACTAAGGAAACTATTCTTTTGAGCTAAGACATATGATCTGAATTACCTAGACATAGTAAAATTTTATTAAGTTTAATTCTGTTGGCTGCCAAATTAAAACAGTCACTAGAAAATGGAAATCAAAGTCCAAAACAACTGTATTTGAGATATTCAATATTATAGAACAGCTAAAATAACTGAAGGCGGAAGCTTTAGAAAATGAAAGGAGCAACTCAAACAATGCTGGATTAGCAAAAACTTTCCCTCAATTATTCTAATCATAATAGGCAAGTATGATATCTGTCTGATTAGTGCGGATTCATGCTCTTATGTTTTTGTTACTTATTTTACTGTTTCATGATCTGCCATGAAGGGAATAGATCCAATACAATGGGGCAAAATATATGGGCCCTTCACAGTCCACAACCAATCCCCAATCCAACTACTCAGGATGGGCATGAATCCAAAGGAATCTCATGTTTCAAAACAACAATTTATACTTCTTAAGCATTGTAGTGTACAAACTGCAAGACAAAATGTAGAAGAAAATTGAGGAAACAATTACAAGTAAAAAAGTTGTAATAACATTAAACTACTTGTTTGCCATAGGTGACCACATAAAACATTCTGACAATGTAAAGTGGTTACTTCCTGAATGTTATTGTAATTTTGATAATCGTACCTCTTCATTTTTAATTATTTTGATCATAGTTTGATGTGCAGCTCTCAGTGTTTTGTTCGGTAGTTGCAACAAAATTTGTCCTTCTTGAGTAACCTGCTAAAATCTGGATGAATTAAAGTTGGCCCTTTAAATGTATGCAACAGCACAATGCAAGCAATTACAGTGATTTCAATTCATCTAGTCTGTCTGATACAGTTACTAATACAAAATCAATGATAGCATGTATGATGAATTTATAATGTGTACTAGATTTTACATAATTTCATTACTCCAAACTATTTTGCAAGATGATGTCATAAATGCTGTTGTATCGTTTAGTTGTTATGTATCAGTAATAAACACTACACAATATGATATTAAACTGCAATTATTGCTGCTTTGCAGCAGTTTGGGTTAAAGTGCACAACATTTGGTTCAGTTCTTTGGATATATTTCCCGTGGTTTGATATATAAAAACGTCAGTATGATTAATCCATTTCTTCATTAATATTGGAGTTAGGCCACTATTAACTGCTCTTTGTTTAAGTTCTGGGTCATAATTAGATAACAGTTGCATTGCTAAATTTAACTCATATCCAGTATGACTTAACATATTCTGTGATTAGTTTAAACCTACACTGTTCTCAGAGCAGAGACTATCAAATTGTGTTTGCTTGGTTTGAATTTATAGACAATAGCAATGTCCAAGTCAGGTTATTCACCTTTAATCATGACAGCGTTAATGTAATATAACACAGTCATTTTATCCAGCTGCAATTTGTTAAGTCACTTGCCACTAATAAATAACACAAAGTGAGGTTGTGCAAGTATTCCTGAGGCAACACTTGGAAAATATACTGTCCGCCATTCCAAGTAAATGCAAACTGAGCTTTACTCAGCTATCAGAGTGGTGAAAAAGGCATTTGCCAAATCCAGGACCATGAGGTAGCCCAGCAACTGAAGATGATTTTCCATGATACAGGTGATATCTGGAAAAGCAGCTTCAAGCAGTGGGACATCTTTGATCAGTCCTTGTAATCCACAGTCATCTCTCACAATCTATCAGTCTTTTTCCCTACCACAAAAATAATGAAAGGACTTACAGTTGGTCGAGTTATGTCTATTTGGAACAGCTTTTGAATAGTCTCTGATGTTTTGGCATGTCTTCCCTTTGATGTGTTGACAGAGCAGTACTGCACCCCTAATTTAATTTAAAAGGTCCTACTATGGTTTCTGAAATATTTCCTTTTAAGACATCTGTGCCTAAAATTTGTTTTGGTATGGAGGCTATCACATATGTGACCTACATGGCTATACCATCTCAAAAAGCTGTTTTGACTCTTATTTTTACTTATATTTTCTTCACCCTACCATTTTGATCTGTCACACACCCTAGCCCCTGAGCCAGAGGTTTTCTTTGTTCTCTTCCCTTTCTCTGCCCATGCTGTTGAATCTCTTCGCCTGGGAAAGAACCACATTTGTATTCTGCCTCCTCAACATTTTGTTCTGCCTTTTCTAAGGCATCTCTGTGACTGTCTAGATGATGTTGATGCTTATGCTCTTTACATTTTTGTAGCTCATTAATTTGCTGTGTGAGCTCACTAACTCTGTAATCTAAATACCATAGTGCTGTAAAAAGCATCCATCCAACTACATCAGCCCCAGCTTTAACTTTTTTCCCTGTTCATCTCTTTTTAAATTTGCTATGGCTTGTTCCACTTCATCTGTTTCTATCTTATTAATTAATTCTGGGTAAGTTAGAAAAGGTGGGGCATTTTGCTTGCTACTTTAACTACAGGCCCCCTAGGACCAGCTGTGATTAGCGTGGTACTCTTATCAGATGTTTATTTTTAGCTTTCTCTTTCTTCTCCCTAAAAACAAACACTAGTGGTGATCTCATTCCACCTGTATCCCTCTGCTCACTGAGCTAACTGTTTTAGCTTCTTGTCTTGATTCACCCACAGTACTGATGGAAGAATGAGACAACACACCAAGCTGCAGCTAAAAGCAATTACTTACATGTATCATCAGCACAATCAGATTATTGACAGCATTGACAGACCTTATTCTTATTACAGTAGCAGTTCTGCTTGGTCAAGGCAGTCTTTGAATCAAGCTGTCAATCAAGCTATCAATGAAGCACTGGTCATCAGACCTAATTCCTCAAGAAAGGACAGTTACTTAAATTATAAATTACTCAAGTACTGATTATCAAACTCGAGTCATGAGGAAGGTCAGTTAAGTAAGCAACTCCCCTGATTTTTATACAGTGGAGTAAACAAGCCATATTTGCTGACACATAAAGGCAGTTGAACTGATTTTGTTTTTGGATGGGGGGATCTTATGGCAATGATCAAAATAACATTTAGTTTCCTGACTTATAAATTAGAACTCATGACACTTGAATATAACAGCTTTACAAAAATGCTGCCTCTACCACAATAAATGTCAGTATTATTACTTGATGGAGGCCCTTCTCCCCATTTCTCCTTTCTTGATGTATCTGTTATTATTCATCATAAACAGGGAATGAATCCTGTAGTCCCCAACCCCTACTACTGCATTTTCATTTAGGGAAATACAAACAGATTGTGGATACATTTTCACCTCTATGATAGCCGTAATTTAGCCTTATCTTATTAGTCATTCTCAGGTCAGATTTAATGAAGCATAAAACGTGCTTAACAATGTGAATGCAGTTCTTCTGGCCTTCTCTGCTTCTGAGGTTACTAGTGATTGTTGGGTTATTTTGCTAATGGAGTGAGAGGTCTTTGATAGAAAATCTCATGTTTGCTACCGTATAAACAGCATACTTCCAACAAAATTCTCCTCCTATATTAGAATCCTCTGTTCTAACCCTTCTGTAAATGTTTCTTAAAACAAGGTGGTGTCCATGCCCTTTTGTCTTTATTGCAGTAAAAGGCAAGGAAGCTTACCATCCCCACTTTGATTACATTAGCTTTTGAAGCCCTTTTACAGAGGAATTTTAGCAGACAGTTAGTATACAGGAATGATGTCCTTCTTTTGAGTAACGCTATCATTTTTGCCATATGCATTTCAAATTATGGTAGAGGACTTTTTTGCTCAATATATCAAAATGTGTATTTATGGTGTCATGGCTGTAACAGGAATGACAGAACATGCTTTGGACTTCAATAAGTGGGTGAGGATAGTCACCTAGCTTAACCTGTCATTAACTAAAAGGTTCAGGTGCTTAAACTATTTTTTCTTTATTATGTGGTATATGTCAACAGCTGAAGAAGAGAGACTTATATATGGATATTCAACTTTAGGGCTAATGAGACACCTACAACAATTTACATGTCATCTAGAGTACGGTTGTTCCATGAAGTTCATATGTAATAGAGTCCTTATGGAGGTAGATAACATTTATTGTTTATGTGTGTGTGTCAAGTGTCAGAGTGGTAAAATATCTGCTAGGACTAAAGAAATGCATCTGCACAGCAGAAGGAATATGTCTGCTGTTAAAAGTCTAACCCCTGGATTCAATAAATTCCATGCAAGAATAAAACTATTCTTGCATGGAATGGTTTGTGTCCATATAGCACAGCAGCAGATCTTGCATATTTATTAAGGTACGCTGCTGTTCTATCTATATGGACACGGACCATGAATGAGTGCAGTGGGCATGTTCAAGTAGTGCACGGACACTGAACACGCCCCCTGCACTCAGAAAGTACCATACGGCACTTTCTAAATTGATCTGGCATAATATTAGAGATTTACTCTAACATTATGCCAGTATTTCAGTGTCCGCAGACACTGAAATGAAATAATGATCATTTCAGTGTCCGCAGACACTGAAATGAACATCGGCATCAAGAAAGCAATGCAGGGGGTGTGTGACAGGTTCTGTGACAGACACCCCTGCATTGCCAAAGTGCCGTATGATACCTCTGCAACCTACTAAAGCAGGAAATGTGTGCAAATGCACAAATAACGGGGGATAAATCCCTCAAAAGGGACAAAGCACACATATTGCCCACTAAATGTAGAAAGTTGATAGAAAACAGGTCATGCATTAGCATGAATTACCAAAGGGTAGAAGTCTGAAAGCAAATGTATGCCAATATTCCCTTACAGTAGTGTATGTTGACAAAGGCACAAATAATGGGGGGAATAAATAATAAAATAGGGGCACATCTGAAAAATTGCCCTCACACACTTCAAAAGTTGATCGAAAACAGGATATGTATTAGCAAGAGTCCCTGAAGAATAGAAGCCTGAAAGCCAAATGAATGCCATTATTTTATGATTACAGTCCTCAATGTTGTGTCTTTCAGCTTTTCCTGGTTAGGGGTCGCCACAGCGGAACTCTGGTCTGCTAATGATTGGCAGTAGATTTTTACGTGCCGAGTTGCCGGCCCTGACGCACAACCTTCAACGAAGGTACACCCATTCACACATCTCCACACAGAAGATGCTCTAACTGAGAATCGAACAGGACAACATCTTACTGTGAGGCAACAACACTACCGCAGCACCATCACTGCAGTATATGATTACAGTCCTCAATGAGTTGTTAAAACACCACAAGACTCACTTATATAACTTAAATAATATAATAATAATAATAATATATGCCAAAACAAAAACAACAAACTAAATCCACAAAGTGTCACCAGCAGCTGGAATACTCCGAAAATAAATCCTTTATTGTGAAGTGCTTTTCGTCCGGTAGCTTCACCAGATTTCATCAGACAAACTTCCATTACATTTTTCACAGTATTAATACACTCCCTCTCAATCAGTCAATTAAATTCCTTATTAACAGCACCCAATTCACTTACAATAAATTACTGACTTCTTCTACTTATTACACATACCTATAAACGTATCTATACTTTAAAATCATTACATTTATTTAATAAATAAATACATACGTACATAACATATAAAACTACCCTTTATGTTAACCTAACAAATATACATATTAATTTAAAAACTATTTTAAGCTAAGAAATATTACTACCTATGAGGCATGCAGATTGAGTGGGAGTAATAAATAAATAAAGGATTTATTTTCAGAGTAGTCCAGCTGCTGGTGACATAATAATAATAATAATATATACTTTTTATTCTAGGCTAAGGAATGTTTAAGCATAGCTAAGCGGGTGTGCATGTTATGGCCCTTTGCTTACCATAGCTTAAATATCTCATAGGAGAATGCAAATATACAGGGGAAATTTCCAAGCTGAGATAGTGTAGTGGTTAGAGTCCTGGCTTTATATGCAGGCGTTCACAGTTTGAGTACAAAGACAGGCCACTTATTTTTCTATGGGAAAGTAGTGTTAAAATTATTTTTGTAAACTTAAATTATGTAGCAACTGTTTTTTGTCAACCAGGATAGTGTAACAGGTCCAAAAGTGAGGTGTCAGTCTAGAAAAGATGTGAAACCCCCATATAAACACGTGCCCCATACAGTATAGTCACACAAGAATATAATGTAGTGAAAGCACATAGGGGAATGTCATGGAAGGTAAACCTAAAATTATAATATGTCAGTAATGATGAATCAATCCCACAATCCTGATACTTTATAAACTGTAATGTGAGCAGTGCTAAGTAGTGCTCAGCTATGCTAAGCTGGTGTAAGCATTGCTTAAATGTAAATGGTAAGTAATAAGTAGCCCAGCTAAGCAGATTTGCACATTGGTAAGCAGTGCTCAACAAGTATCCATCTATCCCTTTAAGCACTGCCAACAATAGCTAAGCAGGTTTGTGCATTGCTTAGCTTAGCTCAACATATTCAAAATGGTTCAATGATGGCAAAGGTTTGGAATTTGGCTCTATTTAAACCTCACAGGTGGGAATACAGCCATAACCAGTTGTAGCTCATCTTTGCAGGCACTATGGCTGGTGTAGGAGAAGGACCGAGCTTCTGGGCGCAGCGCTGGATCATTCAAGAGTCCAGAGTCATGGTTGAACTCCTAGTTAAAGACCATGAGGAGAGACTGCTTCAGGGCCAGCACCAGGGCTCCCAATACAAAATAGAGGCCTGGTACCATCTCACACATGATCTCACCAGTGCTACTGGCATCCCTCAAACTGGTGAACAGGTCCAACACCACTTCATTGACCTCAAGCGTAGGAAGAGGGAGCTCTTGGACCATTGGACCCATGTATGAGGATACAGATATGTGCAAGGGAACATATGAAAAAGTACAAAACAAATATATATATATATATATATATATATATATATATATTTTTTTTTTTCATTTTTCCATAACATGCAGCACTGTCATACCTCAGAACACCTTAGTACAAGGGGTCTGGACCAAGCCACACAAAGTTGGGGGACAAAGGTATGGAAATAGGGACACATTTCAACTAATTGGGTAGATAAACTGAGGACGTTGCTGCAGTAACACTGTCTGTCCTAACATATGTTGAATGCAATATCAGATGTCTGAGAAATCAATTGCCTCTCATTATGTAGTGAGTCCATTCCACACATCCTCCCACTGAATTTTTAGAAATACAGGGACCAGAAGAAAAACATCAGCCAGACAACTTTACATCCTATGAACACCTAGAGAGTTAAGAGCTATGAGTGCAGCTATGTAACATTAAGGAAACTACATTAAGCTGACAAGCATGTCACCAAGCACCATCCAAAATACAGTCACAACACCACACTACTCCAAAGGAGTGCTGAGGAATTACATATGCATTAGCTAATACAGCCAGCACTACAGGAATGTAACTGTACTAAAAAAAGATACCTGTGTGAAATTGCATGCACACACTCAATTGCACCACAGTCACAGCATCATACCAGTAAGCCTATCAAACACTACAGTATAATGACTGTGTGGACAGATATATCTTAAATGACTATCACAAAATACAGCTACATATACTGTCCCAGGTCACAGTGTAGCCAGACTTGTGTGGTGGTATGGGACATGTCTCAGAATGCCCATATAAACATGTACTGCTGATAGACCACAGGTAACCAGAGCAGCATGCGCAGTTGGATACAAATGTATGCATGCCAATCACATCTGCACACCCCACCCTACATAGGCCAACTAATAAGTAAACAGAACCCTGATGCAAATTATTGATAGGCCAGACACAATGGCCAGACATGCACTGACCTCCTGACTGTACAGCGTTCCACAGGTCATCCAGACTTTGCCCTCATATTTATGGCCATTACCCCAGAACATTTGTGGGATTTCACAACATCACTGAGATGATGTCAGGAATGACAACACTAAATAATGATAGACCATACCTATCCACCTCATAGCACATGATATATGGACAAAGCCTGACACAATAGGGGTACAGTGGCCCAGAAACAGGGGCATATGTACAATAGTGCTGTTATAAATTGCAAAAGACATTTGCAATGAGGTGTATGGCAGTGTGGTAACACATCAAGTGTGTCATAGCCAAGGTGCAGCTGTACACAATTACCAGGTCTATATAACAGTTATTGCATGTGCCAAAGAGTTTATAGGGCTGAGGGATGTATACAGGTAAGTGTATGATAGTAGACATCAGCAGTTCTTTTAAAGTGGGCAATGAGAAGTGTATTGGGTGTAGCACACCATAGATTATTGTAATCCACACCCCCAGAGAATATTGTGTTGACCAAACACAAAGAGAATACCATTCAGACACACACACACACATGCACAAGATCAGAATTGCCAGTGTTGGTTTTGGTACCCCTACCATTCTAGTTAGGGGTACTACAGTGTTAGGCAGTTACTGTGGGTGGCACAGAGCTTATAGTGTGGAGAATGTGCCGCAGTACATGTAAAGTGAATTACATCACATGCCCTTGCATAGTATGGCAGTGAGGGTGTACTGGGTGTGAATGGATTCATAATACTGTCATGCATGAGTCTACACATTCCAAAACACTGCTATATACACCAATGCACACATACAAATGTGCCAGTACTGTGATTTGAATTTCTGCCTCTCTAGCTATTCATTCCATACTGTTACATAGCTGTTGCACACAGCACAGGGCTTATAGGTCTGCAGAATGTCTACTGATACCTCTACAGTTCATAGAGTGGAACATAGGATGTGTGCTGGGAGTATCATGGCCTAAAATTGTAAACCATGGCTAGCCAATGGATATAGACCTCACTCAAACACACTCAGGATACTGGTCTTGCGCGCACACACACACACACACACACACACACACACACACACACACACTCACACACATGCAAACACATTCACACACGCACACACATGCACAAGCGCACACACATGCACACACACACACACACACACACACACACACACACACACACACACACACACACAAACACACGCAGACATGCAAACACCACACACACACACATATTTGCTAGGACTGAGATTAGAACCCCTACCTATCTAGTTATTGCTATTAAACTGCTATGCATTTATTGCACATACCAAGGAGCTTGTAGGGTGAAGTGTGCTCCATGGTTCCTCTAAGGTGAACAACATCACCAGGCCTTGTAAAGTATGGTAATGGGAGATGTACTGGGTGAGAATGGACTCAAAACACTCTAACCTACAGAAATATACACAATGACAAAGACGGATACAGTCATACACACATTTGCCAGAACTGAGGTTAGCAGCCCTGCCTATCTTTTCAGTCAGTCCATACTGTTACATAATTCATACACACAACCTTCCCTTATTGGGCTGAATAGTGTCAACAGATACCTCTATGGTTAATGGAGATGACGGGCCTCGCACAATGGACATTGGGACATGTACTGGGAGTACCATGGTCTAAAAATGTAAAACCCATCCCCCATTAGATATAGTACTCACTCAAACACAGGATACTGTTGTCACACACACACACACACAGCCACACATTTGTCAGGACTGAGATCAGAACCCTTAGCTATCTAGTTATTGGTACTACAGTGATATACATTTATCACATGTGCCACGGACCTTGTAGGGTGAAGACTGTTCCATGGCTCTTCTAAGTTGAGCAACATCACCAGCCCTTGTAAGGTATGGCAATGTGCAGTGCACTGGGTGAGTGAAGCCTCATAATACTGTCTCCTACAAATATGCACATGTACAAACACCTCCACACACACACCTCCACACACACACACACACACACACACACACACACACACACACACACACACACACACACACACACACATGTATACATGCTCACATTTTCTAGGACTCAGATTGGAACCCCTGTCTATGTAGCTATTGGTACTATAGTGTTATGCAGTTACTGCAAGCACCAGGGAGCCTATAGGGTGAAGAGTGTCACAAGATACCTTTAAAGTGTATAACATCACCAGCCCTTGCAAAGTATGGCAATGGGGGGTGTAGTGGGTGAGAAGGGCATCAAAGTACTTTCACATACAGCTTTAGATGCTCACAAACACTTTTATACATAGTCATGCACACACACGTTTGCCAGTACTGAGATTCATAGGTTCATGTGTTCATAGGTGTGTATCAGGTTAATGGCCATGGAGCCATTACAAGCCAAGTGCATGGTAGTACTCTGGCATCATGCCACCTGATATTTGTCAACAGTGCATCTATCAACTATTGCCACTTGAATGATCTCCATGGTGACAGTTAAATTCCCCATCAACTCCTCCAGATTTCTCTTGAAGAGGGCCAGTGAGGTGCTCTGATTGACATATATGTGACATATAGTCCATAATGCGGCCAGTCTCTGAGTTATGGACCTGTCCCCCAACATGTTCTGTTGATTGTGGTAATGAGGTTGTGGTCTCTGTGGCATGTGGTGCAGAAGGATTGGGATTTCACTAGATGTGGCATTCCTAACAGGGCTGGGTGGACATGGTTTTATCAGTCTTGCAAAGATTGTATGTAAGTAGCCAGGATGTGACCAAGAATACTTGGAGGTATTGGACTCTGTCTATATAGTACAGTTGTTTAAGGCCTAGGGTCCTATTTGTGAGGTACATTTGCAGCCTCCCCAATTGTTGCAGGTGTCTAGTGAGGTACATGGCAAATATGCCATTTTACTTGATGTTTGGCATAATGAGGGGAGAGTAGAGGGAGGCATTGACCTTTTCCTTCCTGGATGCAACACCCTTAGTTATGAGATATGCCACATAGACACACTTTCTGTCCACAGTGGCAATGTGGTGGTTATAAGAGAGGTCGCTGTAAATCTGTATTCCCAGACCTCTTATAACAACTTTTGTGTCAAGTGGACTACCAGCAATGTAGTAATTCATGGAAACCACAATGATCCCAGAGGGGATGGCGAAACATTTCTTGCCATTGAGCCTAAGGCCAGTGTTCAGACAGCAGTCGTAGGTCTCAGTGGGACTGTATGAAGGATGTCAACATAATTTGGCAATGTAAACATAGCACCCACCTTGCAGTTGTCTGCAAACATTGTCAGCCAGAGTCCCTTTGTGTTGAGCTGGATGTCAGAGTTGTACATACCGTGCATGGGGGGAACTTGGACTAGATCCTGTGGTACTCCACTTGTGACTGGTAAGCAGTCTAACAAGGAATCCACTGTCTCCACACTGTGGGTTCCATCCATGAGCCAGTTTGCACCCCACCTAGTGAAATAGGGGTTGATGCCTAGCTGAGTGTCTTTGTCTATGATTCCTGAGTGGGGAATGGTATCAAAGGATTAGAAGCCCCACCTATCTTGTTTTTGATACCATACTGTTACATCATTATTTCACATAGCACACATCATATAGGGCTGCAGCATGTCTACAGCTACCACTACAGTGGTTGACAACAGTGGACCCTGTAAAATAGAATTGGGACATGTACTGGGTGGACCATACTAAAAGATTGCAAAACTCACCCCTCAATGGATATGGTTCACACACACACACACACACACACACACACACACACACACACACACACACACACACACACACACACACACAGACACACACACAGACACACACACACACACACACATTTGCCAGGACTGAGGTTCAGACTCCTATCTATCTAGTTATTGTTACTACAGTGTTATGCATTTACCAGATGCTGTGAACACACTGGAGCTTATAGGGTGAAGGGCGCCCCAAGTTACTTCTAAGGTGAGGGACAGCAGCAGCCCTTGTAAAGTATGACAGTTGGAGATGAACTGGTTGTGGATGGCCACAAAATACTGTAACCTACATATATACACACATACAAACACAAACACACTCACACACACATTTGCCATGACTGAGATTAGAACCCCTACCAATTAGTTTGTTGCACTATAGTAGTACACAGACATTGCAAGCACCAGACAGCTTATAGGGCTGATAGCTGCCCAAAGAATCTGTAAAGGTGACTGACATCAGCAGGACTGCTAAAGTATGGTGATGGGAAGTGTATAGGGTAGTACACAACTCAAAATGGTACAACCCACACAGGATATGATTCTCACACACAAACACACTAACTTGCCAGTATTGAGATTAGAACCTCTGCCTTTCTAGTGATATGTATTGCAGTGTTATGCAGTTATCACACGCACTACAGAGCTTTCTGGTCTTAGAACTGGCCAATGTTGATGATAAGGGGAATGACATTAGCAGGACTGATAAATAGGGCACTGGGTGGGAAACTTATCAAATATACTTCTGCTTACAAACATACACTCACACTTATACACCCACACACACACACAAACACACACACACACACACACACACACACACACACACACACACACACACACACACACACACACACATGCATACACACACACACACACACACACACACACATTTGCCGGATTTGAAATTAGAACCCCTGCCTAGCTAGTAATTTGTACTATAGTGTTACACTGTTATTGTGCACGTGACGGAGCTTACTGGGCTAATAATTAGCCAAAGGTGCTGATAAGGAGAATGACATCAGCAGGACTGATAAAGTAGGGCACTGGATGGGAAACCTATCAAAATACTTCTTCTTACAGACATATAAACACACCTATACACCCACACACACACATTTGCCGGATCTGAGATTTAAACCCCTGCCTAGCTAGTAATTTGTACCATAGTGTTATGCAGTTATTACACGTGCTGCGGAGCATACTGGGCTTACAACTGGCCAATGGTGCTGAAAAGGGAAATGACATCAGCAGGACTGATAAAGTAGAGCACTGGGTGCAAAAACTATCAAAATACTTTGTCTTACAAACATACACACACACTTAAATACCCACACACACATTTGCTGGATCTGAGATTAGAACCCCTGTATAGCTAGAGATTTGTACTATAGTGTTATGCAGTTATCGCATGCACTACAGAGCTTACTGTGCTGACTACTGGCCAAAGGTGCTGATAAGGGGAATGACATCAGCAGGACTGATACAGTGGGGCACTGAGAAGTGTTGTGGGTGGGAATGGCTTAAAACTGTTTCACCTACAAACAAGCACTCCCTTACTCTCTCACACACACAACTGTCACACACACACCCACAGATTCCAGTATTGAGATTAGAACCCCTTGCTATCTAGTTATTTGTTCTATAGTGTTAAGCCATTATCGCACATGCTGCAGAGCTTATAGGGGGGTTATGTGTCCAATGATACTTCTAAGGTGAATGACAGCAGCAGATCTTGTGAAGTATTGCAATGTGAAGTGTACTGAGTGGGAACAGTCTCCTAATACTTAGACCTACAGACACACACACACACACACACACACACACACACACACACACACACACACACACACACACACACACACACACACACACACACACACACACACACACACACACACACACACACACACACACACACAGGTGATGTCATATTATAAACCCAAGTTCAGTACCATTACACAATGGGGCTCACCTTTTCTGCTAGCACATGCAACTGTTTACAGCTGGTATGCCACTGTCCACAGCAGGACATAACTGTATGCCATTCAGGGTATCTGTTTGTGTGATTCACTCTGTCTGTGTCCCCCTGTGTGTGTGTCTCTCTCTCTCTCTCTATCACTGTCTGTCTCTCACTTCCCCACATTTATGTGTGTGCATGCTTGACATATGTTATTTGTTGCCCATATATCTGTGTGTGTATTTCACCCAACAGATGCAGATATATCACATATGAGCCACCTCCAACTGGCTAAGGGTAATCCTGTCTGCTGTGTGTGTGTGTGTGTATGTGTGTGTGTGTGTGTGTGCGTGTGTGTGTGTCTGTGTGGGGACAGTTGAGATGTACATAGCTGTATGCACAGACATATATACACAATACAGTCATATATTCTGATGTGGGTTTCAACATATCCTGTGATTCTCTAAATGTAGGAGCATGTCCAGTGTGACCTTCTATAGTTAGAGTTGGACTCCATTCCAGAGATAGGTGTACTCTAGTCCAGGGTTTTGTTTGCTACAGCCATACTCAGGAGTACACAGGACTTTTCTCTGGGTTCTGGGTTTGTTTAGCAGACATTTTCTGACATATCTGTAGTCTGACACTGCAATGTATTGTGTCATTACCTAGTGCCAGACATCCTCAGATTATCACAGTGCTTTACCAGAGGAATACTAGTTGTATGATGCATAGCCCAATATTATGAGGGCATCTATGCACATTCTTGCCCAACAAGGCCATTTGTGAGGTGTGGCTACAACCAATTGAGTAATGACACGCTGTGTAAACAGTCCAGCAAAGTGGTGATATACTGGCTGGGGGTCTCCTGCTTGTGTGGTATCTTTCTAACCTGAGAGGTCATATCATTGTGTGGGCATACCTCTCACCTGTCCATTTTTTGGCAGGTTGTCCAGGTGTTTGGCTAGAGGTTTCATCTTGTCTACGTAAACTTGTGTTTTTATGGCAAGTTAGTTAGATATAATTAAAGAGTGATGTTACAAAATTATGACACACATTACTGTTTCAGACTACATAACCTTCAGACAATTCTTGCTACTGTAAAACCCTCACCCTACCAACTTTGTCAGTATGTAAGGGCGATATTTACAACACGTGCCTATCATTGTGCCTTTGTTCCAATTTCATTTTTGTCCTTGTCCAGACATCTTACTGTCAGAGGTTGGGAGTTATGGTTGTGGGTACAGAGTGCATTCTACTGTGCAGGCATGTCCATTATATATAAAAGCAAACATAAGAAAAAAGGATTATTGAGAATAACCACTGGCAACAGTACCAAAAAGCATTTATATTCACAAAAGCCTGGGCACATCAGCTACACATCCTTCAAGATGTCCCTTATATGTGTAGTATATTCCACATAGTACTGTGACTTCCAGGTATGCCAGTGGCAGAGCAGTGGGTGTCACTGACATGCATAACAGTTGGCACTGTAGTTATCTGCACATGGCCCTGTCAAAGACAGCACTGTACCTAGGGCACTACAAGACGACTGCCAGGAGAACGTGCTGGCCAGATCCTGACAGTATTAACCACACATACACATATTTCATTGATTTCTGCATATTGTGGACAGGCAACATGTTTTCATGTGTATTGGTACAGCCCTGCCAATGTGTGCTATGCTGCTATTTCCCTGCAAACATACATGTTACTGCATTTGTGTGGGTATATGGGGGGCACACCGGTCAACTGTACACATTTGCACAGACTGTTCTGATATTTGCTTTACATTTTGGTTCCATTTACCATACTACTGTGGCATAAACAAAAAGAAGCCGAACTACCACAGCTGAAAGAATAAATACACTTTAATAGCAAAACAACTAAAACAACTAAAAACAGAAGTAAGTGTTTTCGCAATCTTCCTGATCGCTTCATCAGATAAAAAACATTATAACTTCACTAAATTTAAACTTCCAAGCAGCCAATCATCTTATACTATCAATTAAACAATTATACAATACAAATGTTAAAAGGCACAATTTGAATAGAAAATAATAAAAAATGATAAAAACATCCTATTACTTTCACATAAAATCTTGATACACATAACATATCCAACATTATCAAATATACATAAATATAGAGGCATACCCAGTTCTTCAGGGGATTCATTGTTTAAGTGCTCTTTCCTATCTCGTATGCTAGTGACATTAACTTGTTTTGTGATATTTTTAAGAAAAACTGGAATATTCTTACAGCTACCAAGGAATTGGAAGAAGTTATTGACTCTGTACCACATTTCTCCTTTATAAATAAGAAGTCATTAAAAAGACAGTTATGTTATAAAACACAAGTGTCTAAATCTAAGAATTTGTCACATAGACTAGGGACCTACTCATGTAGGAATTGCACAGCCTGCAAATATATTTTTCAGGTACTACTGTTACACCTCCTGAACAGAAATTCAAAATAGAGGTTGATTTCTATGCTGATTGCAAGACGAAAAATGTATATTTTAGTTTTTGCCAATATTGTAAAGTTTTTAACATTGGCAAAACTAATAGAATTATTAAAGAGCATACCTTACAACATATGAGGGATATAGTCCACAAAAAAGAGACTAGTGCTCTAGCTAAGGATGTAGGAACAGAGGGGATACATCATGTTTTTACATTTTTGGTTTTAGAGGTAATAGAAGAAAGTATCAGAGGGGGTGACATTAAGAATAGAACTAAAGAAGCTGAGCAGAAATGGATCCTACAACTGAATGCAGATAAAGCCCTAGGCATTAATAAAACAATATAATTGAAACCATTCCGAAAAGCAAGAGCACTTAAACACTGAATCCCCTGAAGAACTGGATATGCCCCTATATTTATGTATATTTGATAATGTTGGATATGTTATGTGTATCAAGATTTTATGTGAAAGTAACAGGATGTTTTTATTATTTTTTATCATTTTCTATTCTAATTGTGCCTTTTAACATTTGCATTGTATAATTGTTTATTTGATAGTATAAGTTGATTGGCTGCTTGGAAGTTTAAATTTAGTGAAGTTGTAATGCTTTTTAGTCTAATGAAGTGATCAGGAAGATCGTGAAAGTGCTTGCTTACAGTTTTTAGTTGTTTTGCTATTAACATGTATTTATTCCTTCAGCTGTGGTGGTTCGGCTTCTTTTTGTTTATGCCTGAAGCTTTGAGGTGAAAACCAAGCATTTATCTGGCACCTGCATTTACTTTCTCTTGGTTTTACCATACTATCAGACTTCTTACCCTTCAAAGCCTTATTGCAACTGCAGGTCCTGCTGTGCTATCACTGTGTGAATCTGTAGGGGTGTAATTCAACATTACCGCCATTTGTGTGCCTTTACCAGACATTTCTCTCTGGTTTTCTACAGCTGACTTGCTATGTGGGTGTGAGGGGTGCATGTGGAACCCCCACACTGACATCCATGCCTGTGACCTATGATCCCCCAGTTAGTTGTCCCTACACATATACTGCAGTGGGATTTACCACCTTAAGTACTATTGCATAGCGTGTGGAGGCCAGTTTTGGCCAGACATTTCCTGGTGTCCCACATAGCTGTCAGTTGTGTGCTGCTATCCCAGTAGGCCACTCCATTCCCTTGCATGCATGCAGCATTACCATAGATATGCTAGCAAAACATACTAATCCATTCATTTATTGTTAAGAAGACTGACTTACCTTGTGCGTGCAGCAGTTATGAGGACGGTGCTTGTATGCACACAGTACACTGCCTATGCATGGTAAGTTACAGGTAATGTGATGTGTGTGTGTCATCCATTTTACTGTATGTGCAAGTCAGAGAGAGGTGTCAAGTCCCTGGAGTCCCTACAGTGTCAGTGTGTGTGCTATGCATTGCCTCTGCTAAGGCCTGAGCATACTGGGCATGCCTCCATCTGCCTACAGGAGTGGGCTCAGGGGCTTCCTCCTCTGAGTTCCTCTGTGCCTGTGGGGACCTTGGCAATGGTGTTGGGCTGTGTGGCCCTTCCCATGCTGTTCCTGCTGCAGCTGTTTCTGCAGGATCATATTGTGTAGCATGGCACATACTATGAGCATATGTGCACATGTGACTGGAGAGTATTGCAAGGTTCCACCAGATATGTCAAGGCAGTGGAACCGTGACTTGTGCATCCCAAACACATGCTCTATAAAATCCTGGTTTGTGCGTGTGTCTCATTATGGCATTCTTGTGTGGGTGTGTGTGCATTTCTGATGGGTGTCATCATCCATGGCTCCAGTGCATAGCCAGCATCCCCCACCAGATGGCCATATGGTATGTCCCCACTGGCAAATGATTAGTACAGCTGTGACGAATGCCAGATGTGGGAATAGTTATAGCTTCCAGGGCTGCCAGCACACACATTCATAATAATGCCCTAGGCATTGCACATGACCTGGCAGCTGATGGAGGGGAAGCCCTTGCAGTTTACATAGACCCTACCCTGTTCACTGGGTGGTGCTTTCATGTAGATGTGAGTGCAGTCTATGGCACCCAGTACCTCTGGGTATTCTGCTACACAGGGGAAGAGATGCATATTGCTGGTCCTCTTCTCATGGGTATTGGGGAAGTAAATGTGCTTATTGGCATGTGGTAGCTTGGCATCCAGGAACTGGTGGAGTATCCTGGATGCAGATGCCTGTGAAACTGCCATGATGCCCCTAATAGGTCTTTGGAAAGTACCTGTAGCTAGAATTCTTAAGGGTATACATACTTTGGTATCCACTGGAATGGGTTCCCCTCTGTTGGCTTGAGGTCTGAGTTGTGGAAGCCACAGCTCAGTGATTTGCTGAAGTATGTCTCTGTCCACCCTGTAGCGCTCTACTGTCTCCAGATCATGTAGCCCCTGGTAAGTTACCCGGCTCTGAACAGTATTCTCCTCCTCCTCAGTCTGTGGTGGTTGTCATAGGTTCATAGGTTCAGCATTATCCTCCTCTCCACCCTCAGCCTCTAGCACATACTGATGGATCAAAGCAATGACAGCCCCTAACATTTTTCCAGTTAAAATTCCCCCACATGTGTACACCAATGGTGCAGAGTTTGTGGGAAAAAAACAGACTGTATGGTGTTTCCATAGTTTATACTGTTGTGCTGCAGATGCTGCCTGTATGATTGGCTGACTATGACACATTCCAACCTGCTAGCTATGTAATTTGTTCTTAGTTGCTTTTATTCTGTTATTTTCCTTTTTTTTTCCCTTCCCATTTCCTCCTGTTTTAAGCCCCAAGGCATGTCGCGCAAACCCGGTGCCCAAATGTAAACAGGCCTGATATTTCCGGGTCTTTTTTTTTTTGCTTTTTGTTTTTTGTTTTTTTGTTTTAGACCCAGGGCACACCATGCATACATGTTTAGATAATGTAAACATGAAGAAATGTCCCTCCTTAGACGCAAACACGCTCTTCATTTCATGGAAAAAGTCAATACAGCCTCAGACACACCCCCTTACTTAGCTGATCTTAGCTAAGCTGATCTGGGGGCCACAGAGCTCCAATGTGCTTACACCTTGCCTGACACACCCCCTTTTCATGTCTGTTGCTCTTCCTAGTTACACGATCGTGCTATAGCACCTACATGGTTAGGTGCAGTTTGGCACTTAGAAGATTTTTGAGATTCAGTAAATTTCCCCTCATTTGCATACCCCACTGCCTTAGCAATAGTTACTGCACTAACACAGAGCCTTTCCCCTTGACAACCACTGTTCCCTGGTATTGTTTTGATTCTAAGAATGAACACCTTCACAAGTACGGCAGGTGCAAATGGCCAAAAGAGTTCAATTGAAACAAAGAGGCCAGCGCCAAAGTGTTGAAGCATAAGATATTTAATAATTACATAGCATCATACCGGTTTCGGCACACTTGCCTTCCTCAGTGAATACACATGCTATGACACAAAAATACATATATAGTAGTTAAAACACCATTTCCTGTTGAGTCATTTCCTCCAGTATCATTTATTAACACAAATAATATTTATAAAAACAAATTATATTTATAAGTGATCATTTAACCCCGGTGAAAATAGACCTCCTAATTTAATAATCCAGTATTTTTCTTTAGTATTCAAAATGGAGTGCCAGCCTAGTTTATTAGATTTGTCTCCCTGGATCTTATCTATCACAGTGAAATGAAACTGGGCAGTGGTGTGTATAGTATTGTGTCTGTATTGGGCATTGGTTAATCATTTGTTACGGATGTCACTATAATGTTCAGACATCTGAATACGTAGAGGTCGGGATGTTTGTCCAACGTAGAATGCAGGTGCAAGTGGCTAAATATACAACCCAGTCATATCCACAATTCCCAAAACATTGTATGTCATAAACTTGTCCCAAATTCTGACTTGTAAATTGTTTAGCTTTGTATATATGTTTACTAAAGGTGCAGTGGCCACAAGGAAATGAGCCCAAAAGTTTATCCCCTGTGATGGTCAGTTGATGGTACATTAGCTGTCCACTACCCCACTTTTTAGTGTATTTCATCTGCTGCACATACCAGGGACTGATTTTGAACTATTATTTATAGTTTACAGATCTTGAGGTGCACAGACTTGGGGTATTATTGTGGGGTTACATACTAGGTAAACTTGTGATTGTGAAGCGTATTGTCATGGATCTGGACTCAATCTTACATGGCCTTTGTGCTGATAAGAATGATATTAGGGTGTTTGGACCATCTGGTCAGGATGAAAATAATTTGAATATTGAGAATAGGGATCCAGTTGACGGCTGCAATCAATTGTTTCGGAACTTAGGTAAAGGTATGAAAACCCTAAGTACTAATGTCTGGCACCTTAAGTTATTTAATGCTTATCTTAATAAAAATATTACCCCTAGGGGGTTGAGGGTAAAAACACAGCCTTTTGTTGGCAGGATAGATGATGCACTGACAAGGGATTGGCGTGAAGCACAACAGAAAGCTTCTTTGTCTTTTGTTGAAATTTTAGCAAACTATTATGAACGTATGATCGATGAAAATGTTGGGGAAATCAGGCTACTCTGTGATGATTTGAAAAAATATGAAGAGCAACCTACCTATACTACTTGCCTTAATAAATTGACCAAAGATCTACTGACCTTTGAAAAATAGATCAAAGATAAAAAATATGCAAATTTTATAGGGACACCTCTGATTACCAAAGGGGTAAGCTCTTTGAGCACCAAAGGAATGTTACATTTTCTGATGGTCGTGATCTTACTACCACTTATACCAGGAGAAAAAAACCTAGATCCATTCTAAAAAGGATGACCATTCATCCAAGTAGCACTTCTGTGGATGAGTCATCAGCCACTGACACAGATGATCTCAACATACAGGCCTCACCAACACCTAAGAAACCACGGAACACTGACCATCCTTCAGAATTAGCAGGCATAGTGGTGGGAGGAAACACAAATGCAAGCACAATAGAGGGACTTTTACAAACATTGCTGACACAGAATATGATTATAACATTCACAATATTTACTCTGTTGAGTTAACAGATGAACAAAAGAAACTGCTTAATAAAGGTCTTAATTATGTCCCTGGTTTCTTTATTGATGAAAATATTATGGTGAAAGATGTTCTTGATTTTTGTCACAGATTAAACCTTAAAATGTTTTTTGGTTCCAGGGATTCTTCTCAAAGATCTACAGAATTTAGGTTTGTTAAATCAGGATTTGTGCCTCCCATGAATAAATTTATTGGTGTTTTTTAGCAGGCAGTTCTCAAAGATCTTGATTTTAGGTTGTGTCATTCTACTATGTTGCATCACAATCTTACAGTTGGGGAACAACAAGCTCTTACTGAACTCAGAAATAATGCTAACATTGTGATCATTCCTGCGGATAAGGGTGGGGCTGTTGTTATTATGGATACAGATTATTATCTGGCGGAGGGAAATAGGCAATTGTCCAACCCTCAGCACTATATGCATATGCCCATCGATCCCACATTCAATTTCACAAAGGAGATAGATTCATTCTTGAAATTAGCAGTTGAGGAAGGCATTATTCAGGAATCTATGTTGCGTCAAATTATGGTGAATGATCCACAGAAACAAATTTTATACCTGTTGCCAAAACACCTGGATAAACCTCCGGGAAGACCTATTGTATCTGGCATAAGATCTTTGACAGAATCACTCTCTGATTTTTTGACATAGTATCTCAAACCTCTATTAAAGCATGTGAGAGCATGCATCCAGGATACTACTGAATTCCTTAGGATTATATCAGAAACTCAACTTGAACCAACATGTTTACTGTGCACACTGGACGTGAAGGCACTCTACACTAACATTCCCCATTGGGCAGGGTAATTGGCACTTCAATATTGGTTGGAAAGGGCCAGTCTTTACTGGGACAGTTTCAATACCTTATTACTTTGCATGGCTGAACATGTATGAGCCAAAAACTTTTTCTACTTCAATGGGGAATGTTAATGGCAAACTAAGGGCACAGCGATGGGGGCATCCTTTGCCCCTATTTATGCTGCTACATTTATGGGGTACCTTGAGGAACATCTATGACATCACACATAACACATACATCAATGAGATGGACATTTGGAGATGGTACCTTGATGACTGTTGGTTGGTGTGGCGTGCAGACCAACAATATCTGGTGTAATTTGTTCAGTATTTAAACGAAAATAAATGCGGTATTGAGTTTACATTGAATTGTGACATGCACTGCATCAATTTTTTGGATGTCACAGTTATTAAACAACAGGATGGTTCCCTTGCTACCAAGGTTTACAGGAAATATCCCCAATATAATAATTTGATACATGCCACTAGTCTGCACCCACACCATACCATACGTAACACACCCAAGTCTCAGTTCCTGCGTATTAAAAGAATATGCTCCAATCAGGAAGAATTTGCAGTTTCTCAGCAAGATATGATACATAGGTTTCAGATGAGGGGCTATCGACAACAGGATATACAATCTGCTAGCCGGTGGGCATCTGTTCAAGATAGGACTCAATTACTTACATATAAAGACAGAACTCATGTAGGTGAATTGGAACTGATCAAATTTATTAGGACTTATGGATATAATATTAATCTCATTAGGGAAGTCATGTCCAAGCATTGGAATATCTTAATGGCCAATGAAGAGCTGAACCAGGCATTCGGGAACCAGTGTCAATTTTCGTGTTGTAGAGGCAAAACATTGGGTTCATATTTTGCACATTACAAAAAGCGGGGTAGTGGACAGCTAATATACTATCAACTGGCCATCACAGGCGATAAACTTTTGGGCTCATTCCCTTGTTGGATGGACAGAATTTAAGAATTTAGAATTTAAGATTAGGATTAGATTAGATAAGATTAGAATTTAAGATTTAGAAGACTAGAAGTGTAGCATGCAATATCTTGTCAGGAAACACCTTAACAGGTGAGAGTAACTGGCTCTAAGCAGTGATCCTTGTGTACAATGTTAACCAATTCTGGACATCAGATGGCACCATTAGTCAAAAACCCCTGTACAGTAATTTGAGCACAGACTTCTTTTTTAAAATGAGGCACTTAATTTAATTCTTCCAATATTTTGCAAACATGTATACAAATCTAAACAATTTACAAGTCAGAATTCGGGACAAGTTTATGACATACAATGTTTTGGGAATTGTGGATCTGACTGGGCTGTATATTTAGCCACTTGCACCTGCATTCTACGTTGGACAAACATCCCGACCTCTACGTATTCGGATGTCCGAACATTATAGTGACATCCGTAACAAATGATTAACCAATGCCCAATACAGACACAATACTATACACACCACTGCCCAGTTTCGTTTCACTGTGATAGATAAGATCCAGAGAGACAAATCTAATAAACTAGGCTGGCACTCCATTTTGAATACTAAAGAAAAATACTGGATTATTAAATTAGGAGATCTATTTTCACCGGGGTTAAATGATCACTTATAAATATCATTTGTTTTTATAAATATTATTTGTGTTAATTAATGATACTGGAGGAAATGACTCAACAGGAAGTGATGTTTTAACTACTATATATGTATTTTTGTGTCATAGCATGTGTATTCACTGAGGAAGGCAAGTGTGCCAAAACCGGTATGATGCTATGTAATTATTAAATATCTTATGCGTCAACACTTTGGTGCTAGCCTCTTTGTTTGCAATTGTTTTGATTCTGCATGCCATAGACTATAATGGCAAAATGCAGATTTCCTTTAAAATTGAGTTTTCACATTTTTTTTTATTTTCGGCATGATCCCATTTGCGCTCCACTGCTCTATGCTTAAACGGCTGAGATTGGCTCAAAAAATAACTTCGATTTTTATAAAAATAAAGCACTTTTCCATGCCAATGGCCATATATTTGGCCATTGGCATGTCTAAAGACTGTAATACATGCTTTTCTGGAAGCTGTCATGCCTCTGTTTTATTTGCAGAAATGTGTTTGGTTAGTAACCGAACACATTTCTGCAACTAACACTGTTCTTGCACGCATACCTGCCTTCTTGCTGTTTTCACCAGAAAATGAGGTAATTAGCACTCTGCACCAGTTTCCATGCAAGAACAGTGTATTCAAGCTCATGCATGTTAAAACGCTACTTTACTGGATCGCTCGGTGGCCATATTCCACGTAGGAGTGGCTACACTGTTTTTGCATGGAAAAATAAGGCTACTGAATCCTGGGGTAAGTGTTTGGAACTGCAGATGAATAACTCTGGGCTCAGCTATAACCTCCTAGAATTGTTGTGCTACATGGAAATCCAGCTGAAAAACAGAAACTTTGGATCCAGATGTTCAATAGGTACAAAGCCTGCAATAGATGTGGCCTCACTGCAAGTGGCTCCATGATCACAGTTATTCTATTAATTATCAGCCATGGGATAGGTAACAATAATCTGTAACTAAAAGGATAGATTATTTTCAGTACACAAGAAAGGAAGTTGGCCAGGCTTAAAACAGCCCACAAGAGTAGCTAGCTAGTACTTATGAACCTATGGATTAGCTGAAAAGACAGAGGCAGCATAGTATTGCTGCATGGATGCATATTACTAGGGGAAGACACTTTAAAGGCATGTTACTGTTCTCAAAAGGGAGAAAGGCAAAATAGCAACATTTTGAGAAAAAAAAACAATAATTCCTGTCAGCCAGAAAAAGCTGCCATTTATTAGACATGACTAATTACAACAGCTCAAGGTCTCAGGTTCCACATAATTTATAAATGCATTTGTTAATGTGCTGAAGGATAAAACCAAAGGCTGCAAATTTAGTGAACTGCAAAATTTCTAACAAGAGTCAAAATAGTTTCTGTATATAAGAAATGGTGAAACAAGGAGACAGCTTTAAAAAACATACATGACCTTACCAAAAGCTGTAGATGTGTGCTGAACAAGCTCAATTACTATTGGAAGATAAAATAATTAACTGACAAAATGCATGTCCAAAATAAAATGTAAGCAAAACAATAAGGCAGATAAAGGGAGAATGCATTGTAGCCGTAAAGAATCTAAAAACAGAGCCATGTGATGGAAGCCAAACTTACTACATCATTCAAAGAAAAGCCTGCAATAGGTGTGGCAAAAGGCATCAGAAGAAATGTGTTTCCTATTTTAAATCAATACTACAGAGTTGTTATAGATTAAGCCATGTAAATAGAAAAAAAAAGATTATTCAAAATTTGCATGTTTACAAAAATATAAAAATGACCTGTTTTTGGTTACTACTGAAGTGAAAATATTTTATGTTATGAATGCTTTTTGAGATATTGAGACAGCAGTGCAAGTTAAACTGGTGGCAAGAAATACTGGTGATGGATGGACAGAATTTAAGAATTTAGAATTTAAGATTAGGATTAGATTAGATAAGATTAGAATTTAAGATTTAGAAGACTAGAAGTGTAGCATGCAATATCTTGTCAGGAAACACCTTAACAGGTGAGAGTAACTGGCTCTAAGAAGTGATCCCTGTGTACAATGTTAACCAATTCTGGACATCAGATGGCACCATTAGTCAAAAACCCCTGTACAGTAATTTGAGCACAGACTTCTTTTTTAAAATGAGGCACTTAATTTAATTCTTCCAATATTTTAATTATGAGATTTATGAGAAGCTAAGAATGATAAAACAAATCCACAATGTAAAAGCAAAGACCGTACATAAAATCAATCACACTGCCACAGAAAATGCTCAGATACTCAACAGTGCCATAACAGTAATTTCCTATATGACTATGGAAGTTTATTCATGGGTATAGGAAGTTTGTTAAAAGATCACATAGAAATAAAATTTTATGTAGTACCAGTGATTCATGCTCCCAGAAATACACCTGCTGCACTCAGAAATAAGACAAAGTAAAAGCTAGTGAGATCAGATTCATTAAATGTCAATAGGAAACAGTTATAGCTAACAAAGATAATAAATTATATAGTCACTTTTGTAAAGCAAGATAATATTCATATATTTATGGATCAGTGAGATTTGAATAAAGCAGTTAAAGAGAATGTTACCCACTGCTTAGAGCTGAAGTAGTGGCCTTAGGAATGCAAAATGATAAGCTCTTTTTAATACTAGTGTTTCTGCTAGACGAAGCTAGATGAAGGAAGCTCAAGAGTGTCTACACTTAATATGACATTAGGAAAGTAAAGGTTCCTTAGACTTCTGTTTGGTATTTAATTTCTAGAGACGTTCTAAACACTGTTTGCACATGAAACTGAAGTCTTAAGTGTTGTAAACTTATTTATGTTACATTAGTGTAGAAATAGAGATGAGAACAACATGGCAAGAGATTGAAACAGCAGTTAAGAGAAGATAATTTCAAGTTTAATAAAAATAATTGTAAAATAAGAGTGACAGGTCTGAAATACATGGGTTATTCTTTATAGACAGAAAAAAAGTGACAGCAATAGTACAAATGCTAAGGACAGAAAACAGGCACACATTAGAGAGGTTTCTAGGAATGTTACAATAACTTGCAAAGTCTGTATCTTATATTGTCTAAGATAACTATGCTTTTAAGAAAACTGTTAGAGAATGAGGTAGTATTAGAATAGAACTATGAACAGGAAAGGTTTTTATAATGCTTAAGAAGCTAGTCACAGATGCTCTAAAATTGCTGTGATATGAATATGTTAGCTGCATGTGTTATAACTAAATGCCATTCATAATGAGATGACAGCAATGCTCCTACAGTAGAATAGACCAGTTGTTTATCAGTAACTAGCATTCACAGATGCACAAAAGAGATATACTCAGATAGAGGTGAGACCATTAGCAATAGTGCATGGATGTTAGAAATTCCACAAAAGTCTTTTGCAACACAAAATGTTACATTTATTGGCTGCTCACAATGCACTTCTTTAATCCAGAGTTTGATTCCCTCAGCCCACATTTACCTATTATGTAACTGTGAATCAGTCACTTAACCAGACAGGTTACCAGGGGCAACTGAAAATTTGAGTTTGGCTTTTTAATGGTCTCCCCGCTTGCATGCCTAGTAGCTATCATGATTCTATGAATCCATAAAGAAGTTCTGGTAGAAACAGACCACAAACCTTTCCAAAACATTTTCAAAAGTCCTTGTACATGGCACCACTGAAATTATAAAAAAAGTTTTTTTAATACACGAAAACAAGATCTTAGAAGTGAAATACAAACCAGACTATGATCTATATTCAGCAAAGATTATCAGAGTTGCATCAAGAATAACTTTAGAGCATATCAGATCATAATTCTATAATTTTTGAGTTACTAATCACCATAAATTATAGTATTCAGATTAACAGAATACCTCATTATATTACAAAATTAAAAGATTTAAAAAAATTAATCTCTTCAGAAATTCAGAACTTTATTGCTTTAAATACTACAAATGACATTTCAGAAATATACATCTGGGATGCTGTAAAAGCTTAGCTATATGGGAAAATCATTAATTGGTATAAGAAAAAAGAAACTGTGGGATAAAGAATTATAAGACATACAACTTAGATAATTTGAAACTTAACAACAAGGGGAAAAGGATAAAATGGCAAAGAAAAAGAAATTATCTCGTTGACCAATAAATATTTACAGATTTTAAATCATAAAAACATGATTAGTTTAGAGAAATTCAAGTTCATAAACTTTTCCACTAATCCAAGATCTTTAAATATACTGGCTAACAAAACTAAAAGCCTAAACAAGCTTAATCATAGCAATGAGATTCTCCCCCCAAAAGAGAAAGATGGTCTCTGATTTACAGAATATTCTAATAGAATTTAGAAAAATGTCCTTAATATTAATCAGAAATTAGAGCAATTGACTCTAAAGAAGAGATCAAAACCTTAATTAATAAATACACTAAAAATAGACATTCAGAAGAACAAGCTGCCACCATAGATAAACCTATATCCTTTTCAAGCTCAAATTTCTAAACTAAAACATACTAAAGCACAAGGTAATGATGGCATTATTCCAGAAATCTATAAGATCTTGCCTAATAATGCATTAAAATGACTCTATAACATTTTAACAGCTCTCAAAACAAAATTATAATCTCTCCAACATGGAAATATACTTTTATTTCACCTATACTGAAGTCTAATAAAGATCCCATATAATGTTCTTCTTATAGACCAATGTCTTTATTAAATATTGATTATAAAATGTTTATGTCCATATATGCATTTAGACTTAAGAATTTTCTTTCAGTATTAGTGGATGATGACCAGACAGGTTTTATAGAAAACAAAAACACATATGATAATATAAAAAAAAAACTATCACCTTGATTGAATCTTTCAAGATTTTAAATAAAAGCCTAACACTAATTAGTCCTGATATAAATTGTATCTCTGATTCAGTTAATTGGAATTATCTATTTGTACTATTGGGGGAATTAAATTTCTCTAGTACTTTTAGAAATCTTATTACACATCTATATGAAGACAGTCAAGCCTACATCAAAACTGGTACCAGTATATGTCAAAATATACCAACAATTAAAGGAACTAAACAAGGTTGCCCTTTATCTCCTTTACTCTTTACAATAATAATGGTGCTATGGACAAACTTAATTAGGCTAGATAAAGATATTGAAGGCTTTAAGCTAAATCCTAACATGTCCTCCATATTACAAATGTTTGCAGATGACGTACTTATAACTTTAGGGGGAAATAATACATCAATTTCTGCAGTCTTTAGAAATACAAATCTAGACTAACCTTCAATAATAATAAAACTCAAATCTTTTCTATTGGCTCAAATAAATTCATGTTAGACAATAAATACATAAAATATTTAGCACATTCTAAACAGATAATATATTTAGGTATAGTTATTACTAATAATATTAAAGATATTCATAAATGATAACAATAGCTTATCTGCAATTGAAAGTCTTATAAATAAATGGAAAATGGTCTCCTTTTCCATGGAAGAAAAACTTTCAATTATAAAAATGATTTTACTTCCTAAAATACTTTATATTATGCAATCAATTTCTTTACCCAGTCCAAAATTAATAATTAAGAAATTTAATTTGCTGATCCAAGAATCCTTATGGTTTCCAAATAAACCAAGAATTGCACTAGCTTACCACATGAGAGACTAGACTAATGAAGGTATAGGTTTTCTCAACTTGGAAATCTATTCAATTTAATCAGTGATTAAAACTATATCCCTTCTTATAGCTATGGAATATAATAAGTCCAGCACCAACCAAGTATCACCATGATATGATGAAATAAAATCTATTTATTACACGAATAACAAGTGCTTTCGCATACACCAAATATGCTTCTTCAGGTTACAATTCACAATAAAAAGTCATACACTTATATACAGGTCTTAATTGCATAATTAAAACTTTTTAAATTGATTAATTTCCCGCTCTTTCAGATCAATTAAGTTTCAATTAATATCAAGAGCAATGTCTTCAGAACCCATTTAAAGATATATGACAACAATAATAAAACATTCAATAACATCTATTAATCTAAAATAAAACAAAATAAAATAAAATGAAATTCATTTCTGTTTAGTTTGTATTGTGTTACATATGGTTTATAAACAGATATAATGTAAACCAATATAAGCACTTGTATCAGTATGCAGTATAAAATATGGAGTGTTCATGCTTTTTCATTCAAATATAAAAACTCTAATTTAATAGTACAGCATAGTATAATAATAGTAAGGATATTTACTTCATTTTCTATATATCTTGGTATTTATTATCTTATTAAGTGGCATAGTTTTACTTGTAAGGATTATAGAATTTGTACATAGAATAATAGATATACTGGATACATATATAAATAAATAAATAAATAAATAAAATTGATGTACATTACTTATTTCATACTAGGGCTAAAACCAGATAATACTAATGAAACTAAAATCTAATAATAATAGCGACTGTCTATAAAGTATATCAAATTGTATATAAATATAAGTCATAATTCATATAGCATATTTTATGAATAATAAATAATAATAAATATATCTTTGGTTGATAATAAATCAACTCATTTTATATGATTTTAATAATAAAAATATGAAGTTAATATATGTGTAAAAAATTTTTAACTAATAAATATAAATATATAAATAAATATATAAATATATTTGAATCAAATTTCTCAATTCATAGGAATATATATGCTTATATAATGTGTATATATCCTTATATCATCACATCTTGAGTCTAAAAATCTATGTTTAGCATGTTTAATAAATTTAATATGTCATGGATAATCATTCAAATAAAAACTAAGTCACTATGATCAATTAACATGAAGCCAAAATAGGTTTTATGCTGACCATACTATTAAGACCAGGTACTAGATGAGCTTTGAGTCTCAGAATCCATTGTAATTCAACATTTTCCAAATGTAGCATGTTATCCCCCCTTTTTTTAAAAGATTTTACTATATCTATCACTCGAAATTTAAAAGTATGATCTTGAAATCTAGTGATATGTTTAGCCAATGCATTAGTCTGAACCTGTTTTCTTATTTCATATATATGGTTGTAAATGCGGTCCTTTAATCTTCTTGAGGTCAAACCTATATAGTATGCATCACAATTTTGACATGTCGCTAAATAGATCACATTAGTTGTATCACATGTTGCTTTTAATTTAAACTGATATCGATAATCTAAACCTGGTACTATAAAATCTATATCATTCGTGACGTATTTACACGTTACATTTGGTACATGGCTTTGTTCCTAGTTGCGAAGTGTTGTCATTTACTTTTTCTAGTGTTAATTTTTCATCACATAAAAGACTCTTCAAGCTCTTACTGTTTTTATAACTGAATGTCGGTGTATTTCCTACTAGGGCCCTTATATCTGGGTCAGTAGTTAAAATGTTCCAATTCTTACTTATTATATTTATTATATTATAATTATCATTAGTATATCTCATTATGAATGGAACATTAAATCTAGAAGCCTTGTTGTTTCTATGTTTCCTTGTATATCTAGGATTATAGACTCTTAATTTACTGTGTTTATTAGGGCTTTCTTCATTTGTAATAGGATCCATGGCATTGTCATCTGGTATAGAGTCTCTATTGATTATCTCTATAATATTAATGGGATAACCTCTTTCTAGAAATAATGTACTCATGATATCAAGTTGCCTTTTTCTTTCAAGTTGATTACTGCATATTCTCGATATCCTAGTATACTGATTTTTGACAATATTTGGAAAAATATGTCTAGGATGCATACTATTATATTGTAGAATGGCGTTTTTCCAACATGGCTTCCTGTAAATGTTTGTACTTATTCTTTCTTCTTCTTCAATAGAAATAGTAATGTCCAAAAAATTTATACTTCTATATGAAGCTTCAAGTGTAAATTCTAAAAAAATCTGTTGTGGACTCAAAGTAACGTACAAATTCTTTTAAAGATGCCATGTCTCCTTTCCACAAGATGAGAATGTCATCTATGAAACGTCTATACAAGACTACATTTTCCATTTTTATATTATTGAAAACATACTGGCACTCCCAATAATAGAGGACTAAATTTGCATATGAATTTGCAGAAGGTGTTCCCATTGCAACTCCCCATAGCTGTTTATAGATTTTATCACGAAATGAAAACACATTATTATTAAGTACTATATCTAGCAGGGCACATAACAGAATCTGAGAATCTCTATCAGTCATCTCATTACAGCACATTACTTGCCTCACTGCTTCTATTCCATAATCATTTGGTATCATAGTGAATAGATTTTTTACATCCAGTGTTGCTAAAATCAGAGTCTCATGTGCTTCATTCTTAATATTTCTGAGATCAAATAGTAGCTGTGGTGTATCTTTCAAAATGGTTGATATACCCCTTACCATGGGTCCTAATCTAGATTCTAGATATATAGAGATATTCTCAGTTAACCATTTGCTCCCTGCTACTATGGGACATATGGGGGGAGGGAATTTATCCTTGTGCATTTTTGGTAACCCTTTTATAAAGGGAACCAGTGGTTTTTCAATCAGACAATAATCATAAAGCTGTTTGGTCAGCTGTCTACACATTAATAAATCATAAAGGTTATCATGAACAGTATATATCAATTTATCTAACTCTAATTCAGTTAAAAGAACATATTCCTTAGTATTACTTAACATAGTATACATCAAATTATTATAAAACACAGTATCCATTACAACTATGCCACCTCCTTTATCTGCTGGCCTTACTATCAAATTTTTATCTTTCATAATGCTTGTTAAAGCTTGTTTCTCATTGTTATTAAAATTAAAAAATACTGTAATTTTTTTGCCCTTATTTTTCTTTTTTATAGTTGAAAAATATTGATAAAAGTCATGTTCGCATACTTGTATAAAACAATTAAGATTTATAGGAAATTCAGGAATAAAGACACTTTTCTTTTTTAAAACAACAGTATTGTTAGTACTAGCATCTAAAGATTCATTACCAAACAACAGTTTTAATGATGCATTTCTAGCAAAGGTCCATAGAAGCTCTGATAGTTTACTGTCCTGTGAAGGGACAAACGAGAGGCCTTTATTCAAAAGGCTCTTTTCATGTACTGTTAAAAAACGACTCGAAATATTAAATATTAAGTCATGTAGTTCTTCCGACGCCTTCTTACCTCCGCGTTGTCTTCGGAAAGCTTCCTTTTTCTTCGTCCCCTGCTGTTGGATCTCGCTCTGTTGTGCATGCGATATTGGACTGGAAAAGGTAAAAAAACACTGTTTGTTGCTTGCATAGTATCCTTGGGTCTCGCACCATTATTATTCTCGGTTCGTTGTAGCCCTTCTTGGTTCGGTGGTGGAGTGTTGGTTGGCGCTTCCTGATCACGTCGCTGTCGCTCACAGGGTGTGTTCTCTATTGGATTCGTGACGTTACTGCTAAGTGAAGCGCTTAAGGTGGAAACATCATTGGCATTTTGTAGAACAGCCGTATATGAAGATCGTGTAGCTGTATTAACATTATTGTGACTGTTCACTGAGTTCTGTGTGGTGCCATTATTAAATCTTGGCCAAACAAAAATTTGGCCTGTACAGAAATCATTGAAGTCTCTCAACAATTTCTTTTGTTTAATTTGTTGCAGTCTCTCACTAAATGCAGTTAATTGTAGATACATGGCATCGACTTCCTTAATGTAAAAATCCCCCTTAAAGTTCTGACAAATATGGTCATGCTGTTTTTCTATCTTGGCAGTCAGATCAGCTTCAGTCGGGGAAAAGTATTCAATTAAAAGGTTGATATATTGTTTGCTGAAATTAATGTTCAGTTCCTGCCATTTTTTCAACAGTAGTGGATGTGAGTCTCCATATGTAGGCATGCATAATATACGCATGCCTCTTGGAATGACATTAAAGTGGAAAATTTTAGAAATCTTATTACACATCTATATGAAGACAGTCAAGCCTACATCAAAACTGGTACCAGTATATGTCAAAATATACCAACAATTAAAGGAACTAAACAAGGTTGCCCTTTATCTCCTTTACTCTTTACAATAATAATGGTGCTATGGACAAACTTAATTAGGCTAGATAAAGATATTGAAGGCTTTAAGCTAAATCCTAACATGTCCTCCATATTACAAATGTTTGCAGATGACATACTTATAACTTTAGGGGGAAATAATACATCAATTTCTGCAGTCTTTAGAAATACAAATCTAGACTAACCTTCAATAATAATAAAACTCAAATCTTTTCTATTGGCTCAAATAAATTCATGTTAGACAATAAATACATAAAATATTTAGCACATTCTAAACAGATAATTTATTTAGGTATAGTTATTACTAATAATATTAAAGATATTATTCATAAATGATAACAATAGCTTATCTGCAATTGAAAGTCTTATAAATAAATGGAAAATGGTCTCCTTTTCCATGGAAGAAAAACTTTCAATTATAAAAATGATTTTACTTCCTAAAATACTTTATATTATGCAATCAATTTCTTTACCCAGTCCAAAATTAATAATTAAGAAATTTAATTTGCTGATCCAAGAATCCTTATGGTTTCCAAATAAACCAAGAATTGCACTAGCTTACCACATGAGAGACTAGACTAATGAAGGTATAGGTTTTCACAACTTGGAAATCTATTCAATTTAATCAGTGATTAAAACTATATCCCTTCTTATAGCTATGGAATATACTGCAAAATGGAAAAAAAAATAGAAATATTGTCAGGTGATATAAATAGTAATATTAATTCTCAAAAATTAACTCTGGTGAATAACTCATTTATCCGGATATTAAAAGATTATTTCTCTTTCTGTTCTCTTCACACTCATAAATCTAACTACATGATACTTCTCTTGAAAACTTTTTGAAATTATATATTTAATCTACTCTATATAAGGATTGGTTGTTTCTCCTTTTCCCCATTGCTTGCACTCAAGGAGTTATTTGCTCATCTGATTACACTAAAATGTCATAATTCAAGCAAAAATATTTAATATATTGGTATCAGATGATGATAAATGATGATTTGAAATCAATTGACTATCTCAAGGCTGAATTTGAATTTTACACAGTTTTATGGATAGACTTACAAGAATGTAGACATTATCTTTTGAATAAACTTGATTCAATGTCCACAATAACAAGAAAGTCAATACCTAAAGTATTGTATTATTATTGTATTATTTATGTATTAAAAAAATGTTCTAAGCTTGTTTCCTGCCTTTTCTGTAAGTCGTCTAGTCCAGATACAGATTTGCTGTATCCAGGACTGCCAAGCCTTTCTGTGTTGGAGGGAAGCCTTCTAGCTTAATTTTGTTTCTTAGAACTAGCCAGTTTTTTTAGTTTCAACACTCAATCCTGTTTCTTTGAGCTCAGCACTTGTTCAGAACTCATTGTAACCACCAAATAAGCTACAAATTACTACAGTACTCAACTTTTCTCACTTGTCTAGAGGAAAACAGTTTTTAGTACTTAATAAATAAGCACCTATCCAGGCATGTCTAAGGGTCAGCTCCTGGTGTTTTCTCCTGTCTACCTAATGAATCTGGGCATCTTGGGGCAATGGAGCAATTGCCTCATGTGCACAGACAACCCTCTCCGCCTACCACCCAACACTACAACCTGTGAGAGATGCACTTATATAGCCAAAACTGGAAGCAAAGCTCTCTTCACCCAAGACTGGACTAGACAGACAAGAGGAAAAGGTAAACAGTTGCACCACACCACACTCATCACATAGTCCCTCAAAACCTACACCACAAAAACACACACATAGAAGCACAAAACACACACCTACATTCACAGAGGCTCTCAATAAAAATCTACCCAAGAAACAGGGACCTCCAAAGCAGAAAGGCAAGCAACCTCCACCCCCCAACACAACCCAAATGACACATAGCCCACAAACTCAGTGTGCCACTCAACCACAGCCCATAAGGCATAACAACGTACCAAGCACTCTAGTCATAGGTGAATCTATAGTCAGGCACAATGATGTTCACTCACCTGGCTAAACAAGGAGAAAGTTACTGTCAACTGCCTGTCAGGTGCCAGGATCTGCCACATAACACACGCACTCAGGTCACTCCACAACAAGTACAAATTGGTGTGAATGACCTGAGATATACCTCCCTGGACTACATGAAAAGAGACATGGAGGAGAAGTCCGATCTTGTAGCCCAGGCAGGTATGACCCTAGTCCTGAGTAGCATCCTGCCATCACCCAGAATGATACCACAGTACAAGGACAAAATGATTGACTTCAACAATTGGCTAAGCTTCTGGTGTCATTCTAAGGGGATCCAGTATCTGTCTGCCTGGGATGACATGATCGACAAACCATGATGCTTTGCCAGAGATGGCCTGCACCTGTCACCCTTGGGATTCTGGATACTGGCTAAGGCTCTTGCCACCCCTATAGTGCCTTTTTTAGGCAAGGATCAAATTACAAATTCACCACAGTAACAGGTACAAGCAAGCAAAATCTGAGGGTAATGCTACTCAATGCTAGAAGTCGAAACCTCAAAATGCACTCACTCAAGGCACTCCTTAAAATGGAGAACATCGACATCTGTGCAGTGACAGAGACCTGGTTCAAGGCTCCAGAGAGCACCCTGCATTACCAGGTTATAATTCATACCACACCTTTCGGCCACCTAATCTGGACTGAAACACTAAAGGGAGAGGCATGTCCATATTCATTAAGGATATCCACACCTCCAGGCTAGTTGCTCAGCATAATGCATCCAAGATTATCCAAGTGCAACTAACTCTGGGCAAGATCGCAATCCAAATTATAGCTTGCTACAGAGCCCCACCATGCCCCAGGATTTCCACTCCTCATTTCTTGATACACTGGAAAATATTAGGGTACAACCTAACACCCTAATAATGGGCGATTTCAACTACCCCACCATTAACTGGGAAAACTACTCATGTACCAACTCTTGTGCTCAATGTTTTCCAGAATTCATAAATTCCAATGCCTTGGATCAACTTATCCACACCCCCACCAGGGGAAGCAATATCTTAGACTTGGTAATTACCAACATGGGCAACCAGTGTTCCACACCAGAGGTCAATTCCTCGTTGGTCAGATCCAACCACAAGCTAATCACCCTAGACATCCACATCCCACCCCCCCCATTAGGGAAACCACTGTAAAACATTTCTCCAAAACCATCTTCACGCTTCTTAAGACAGAAGTAGCAAACTTCATGACACCCATGCTGACAGACAATAGAGGTACGACTGTTGAATCCTATACAAATGCACTTTATAAGCAATTACATGAGTGCATGGATCGTGCAATCCCTAACAGAACCAAGATGCTATAATCCAACAAAAGGAAGCCAATCTGGTGGTCCCCTGCCATAAACAAACTCTACAACAGAAGAAAGAAATTGTTGCAAAAAAGAGTAAAATCCCATGATTGGAGGAACCCCCTGGTCAGCCTCAGTAAGAAGCTGAGATTGCTCATAAAATCCTCCAAAGCTAGTTATGAAAATAAAATCACCACTGATTATAAAGACAACCACAAAGCTTTCTATTGTTATGTCAAGAATCTCAATGGCAGCACTCAGATCTGCTCTGAGTTACAGCACATTGGCACTAAATATACAGAACCAACTGATATTGCCAACATCCTGGCAGATAGGTTCAGTGTCAACTTTACCCCTCTCTCACCCCCTAAAGGGCCCATCTCTATACCTGAAGAATGCAAAGTCCCTGTAATCATGGCTGCACAGGTAAAAAACACACTCTTCAAAGCCAAGAACACAGCATCCATGGGACCTGACAACATCCCAGGCTGCGTTCTACATGAACTACAGAACGAACTGGCACCCCACTTAAGTACCATGTTCAATCATAGCTTCACCTCAGGCTTTGTGGCAACTGAATGGTGCACAGCACCAGTTATCCCACTCTACAAAGGAGGAGCCACCACTGACCTCGGGAACTAGCTCCCCATTATCCTGATGAGCCTGGTCTGCAAGGCTATGGAACGTATCATCATGGAGCTTATAAACAATGACATCGGTAATCTCCAAACTCTGGACCCTACCCAGTTCGGATTTGTAAAAGTTCACCCTTGTGATTAAACCACACCAACCATGGGTAAATCTTCAATATACCACACCACGTCATTGGTTATTGCTTAATTATCACACATATACAAAGCAATTAAGTCTGATTTTGATATGTATTCTGACAGCTACTGGAATTACTTCTTTTCTATTAATAATTATCTTCCTAATGACCAAGACAAGCTACATACATTACAATCTGCCAGTTTGACCACTTCATCTCCTAAATGGAGATTATTTACTTGGAAGTTTATCTACAGATCATTCCTTACCTCTTACTCTATAAGCAAATTTAGTAAGAAGAACATCATATGTTGGAGATGTAAAAAGGAAATAAATGCAGATTGGCCACATATGTTTTTTGATTATGTAGACTTAAAAAAATATTGGGAAGATATCAACATCTTTCTAGAAGCATTTCTCTTTGATAAATTTTCACTTTCTAAATCACTGGTTTTATTTAATATACCAGTTCCTGAATGCATTAGGAAAATTAAATACCCTTTGATTTGGTCTATATTAGCAGCCTTTAGAAAAACCATAACAAGTAATTGGAAATCTAATACTTCTCTCTCATTTCAAGAATTTAAAAACCTCTTCATTGAAGTCTGTCATTTAGAAAGGTTGACCATTAAATCAAGAACTACTAGGAATACAACCTTATATAATACGTGGAATAAGTTATGTGAATTGTTAGAAAAATAATTTGGCATTTTTGTAAATAGTTGATATATATCAATACTCATATATTGTTCATTTGTGAACGTCTTTGTAAATAGTTTAGTTATATTTGATTATTTTAGTTTATTATTTACTTCATATGAAAATTTTACATATTTTATGGTAATATTTGTTTGTTTTTTTACTGAAATCAATAAAGCTGTTTTCAAAAAAAAAAAGAATTACTTTAACGAATTAGAGATTCTATGGGTAATACCTCAGTTACCAACGACAGTGGAAAATTACAGATATTTCAGAGGTGTACTGATACTGACATAAGGATTCAGCTATTTAAATGTTATTACAATGAAAGAGTCACTTGAGCAAAACTCAGGAACCTTTCCTAACTGTGTGCCAAAGTATACATACCTGCAATACATTGTTTTTAGAGATACATTTTTAATTTGCAGTTTTTGTGTGCCAGTGGTTATTTGTTAGTGCTTTGCAGACATCTGATGTTTTCATACCAGTTGTTTGATATGTTTATATGTGCTATTCTTTATGAAAAGTTATTTGTAGGTCCCCTGTATATCTCTGCAACAACATATATACTAGTTCAGAGCTGTAGCAAGGTTCATCTGTGGTATTCCCCTCAAAGAAAATTGAGAAAAAAAAAACAAAACAAGAGGAAAAGGGAAAAGGTATTCAAACAGTCTCCACAGCCAGCTCTCCAGTCCTGTTTACTGTATTAACAAACTGCACTTACTTACATTCATACAATATAGCAAACAGCTGCTTCCTTGACACAGTTTATGAATAAAAGTAATGTTACTTTTGCAGAAGTAGATATGTTACTATAGCAAACAGCTATTATGTAATTCCTTTGCTGTCTTCGTATACTGTGATTTAAGCAGACATCAAATCAGAATTATGGCATTTAAATGCATACTGAGAATTCTTGCATTTCCAACCAGGGAGCAGGAAGCTGCCAGTCATGCCTTCTAACTGCTTACACCCCTGAGCTGCTGCCTCCTTCTTTTCACACTTTGGACATCTACCCACTAGTGGAGAATCGTGCAGTTGTTTATATTACAGACTTTGATTTCTGCCATACCTCTCAGCTGTACAGATTTTTGCAGAATGTCCAGATGTTTGCCTCATATTTTTGGACTGTTATTCATAAAATGGTGGTTTTCTGGCAAAACAGTGGCAATTCATTAAAGACTGAGGTTAGAAAATAATGACAGACATTTGAGTTTCAGAGTTTATACCCTTCAGAAAATACATGCTAATGCAAAACCTGTTATTCTATCTACTTTCTAAGTTTGTAAGAGCAATAGTTAAAAATGTTAAAATATTTAAAAACTGTCCCTATTTTTGGGCCTTTGACCCACTTTTATGTATGGCTTTGTCCAGATTTCCTGCTCTAAGAGGTTGAGAGGTATGATTTTTGCTACTGGCCATTGTTAAGTGTTAGGGTGGTTTCTACTCACTCAGTTACTATCATCTGGTAAATGTACTTAGATCTGTATGTTCTCAAATATCCTATACAACCAATATTGTATTTACTGTTAACATGCCTTCTATATTATTGCCTTCTTTTAGACTCCTCTGAATCATATTTGCATGATGTCTGCATGTCACGAAAATATTCCTAATGTCTGCTGTCTTTATGTACTTCAGTGTTTCCGAAGCTTTTCTTCCACAGACTTCATTGAAACCAGATACTTCTCATGTGGATATACCCAGACAACAAATATAAATAAATAAATAAGTAAATCAAGAAGTGCCAAAGACACAGAAATCCTACATACTGGTAATATTCAGTATGGTGGCTAAGAAAACAACAGGATTTGCATTACTATATGTTTTCTGATGAATAAGATGTTTGCAGCTGTAATATGGCATCAGTGAAGTAATCCAAACCTTGCTGTTCTGTGAAAGAAATAACTCTTAGAAAGAATGCAAAATTCTGATGTAAATATCAGGAATGTCCCTCTAAATGAAGAACAACTATGATATCCGTTAAAAAAAAAAAAAAAAAATATATATATATATATATATATATATATATATATATATATATATGGGTTTACTTAAAAAAAATTGAAAGACAACATTATCGAATTACATTTCATCAACACAAGTTTGCTGAAAGTGCACATAATCAAAATTACACAACATTGAACCACGGAACATCGAATACAGATTACTGACGCATAGTCACTAGCAGCAATGGTATCCTACCAATAAATATACCCTTTTCTTCATGGTAGTGCAATCTCTGAGTTGGTATATTTAATGTAGATGGGTGGGGGGTGCAGGGGGGCTTGCTCCTGAAAATATGGAGAAATATAGTTTTTATTTTATTTTTGAGTATGTGTTGGAGTGCTGTTCCTTTAAGAGTGCATAGATTTATGGGTAAATTGTGGATGTTTACCTTATGGTGTAGGGCGAGTTATTTTTTTCTGTTGTTAGCCGGAGAGGTTAGATTGCTGTTTTGTGGTATTTTGGTTAGGGATATCTGGGGAGTTGGGTTCGATCTTCTATGGTTTGATGTTGTATAATTTTGATTATGTGCCCTTTTGGCAAACTCGTCTCAATTTGTAATTTGATAATGTGGTCTTTTGATTTTTTGAAGTAGTCCCATTAATAATATATATATATATATATATATATATATATATATATATATATATACACACACACACACACACACACACACACACACACACACACACACACACACACACACACACACACAGATATATATATATTAAAATACATGTTTGGAAAAGATTTCCAGACTCCAGAAAATATCTTGGCAGTGTGCAACAAGGAACATTTTAAAAGTTTCCAGCCATTCAGACATCTTATTCTAGTTCTGTTTTCCAGTATAAACATGCCCAACATAACTTGTAGATACAGCTTGTAAAATTGCAAAATACCTGTGTATATCACAGTAAGCATGATTGTATCTTTTGCCACACGTATTAAAGATGAATGCAAATTCAGTCCATATCGGGCTCTATATTTTGGGTCAACAAATTAATCCATTTTGGTGCACTGCTTTCTATGTTATTAGTGCTATGAGCTTTGAAAAGTGTAATTCTTTCCAGCAGAAACAAAGATGGGATATGGCTGCTGAACATCTCTTATTGTGCTTTGTGGAGCTTCATCTGTGACAGTACACCCACGCATTATAAATTTCAAGGAATGCAGAGTCACACAATGAACCAAAAGGAAGAATGTCTGGCATTCTTGGCATGCGTGTGTTAAGCTGTGAAAACATAAGTCTTGCTGGGAGTTTAAATACTAAGTTAAGGTGACAGTCAGTTTCAGCCTGTACACTTTACTTCTACTGATGGCTGCTTTTTAATTTACCTCTCATAATATCCACCTGCATAGTGATTGATTCAGTAAGTCACTGGATAAGGTTGTTAGACTTCTGAAAACAGTTCTTTGTACCTAGTGGGGTACCTAGTGGGTATAACCTGGTTAGCAATCACTAAACACTAAACTAATTAAAATAGTGCTGTAAATTTGATGCTATGCAATATTTTGAAAATAATTTCAAGAACACATTTTAAGAAAGAAGCTGTAGGATTCTACTTCTTCAAACAAAACATTCAATAAAACAATTTTTGCAAGCTGCACTCTGTTTATTGCTTGTTCTCTACAGTTTTTTCATATCTGTAATAGATACTTCCACCATGAACTCCTTGCCAGAAGCGACAGCCTACCCTGTCTCTTTGAACATCAAACTGCTCAGTGTTTGATACTGCAAAACAGTTCCTCTAAATAGCTGGATGTAAATAATAATGTCTTCAGTACAAGCAGGAAAAGCTCCCCAACAGAAGTATAAACTGTCAGCAGTTGATTGAATGACACAGGAAAATGTAGGCTATGTGCACTTCATAAATGGAGAAACTCATTTATTATGTGTCCATGAAAGAATGGACATTGGCTCAGGATGGCTCTTCCTAGATATCTGACCAAAGAGCTATGAGGAACATCAAGTCATCATGTGCAACAATATAATTTACTCAAAGGTCCCTCTATATATATATTTCCTGAAATTCACCAGGATAACTAACCTGTGACTTTTTCAAATAGCCCTTTTTATTATTATAAATAACATCTTGCATATGGTGCTTGCTAAAGCAGAGTTAAAACAATGAGCTATTAAGAAGCTGCTTTCTGTTGTCCAGTGTTTAATTTTCAAAGCCTCCATTTGCCTACTTTATGAATCTGAGCAAGTCACTTCACCAGACAATGCTACTGGGCTGAGCTGGCTGTGTTGGAAAGAGGTCCATGTGAATCACTTCTCTCTCCTTATTAATGAATGCAAATAAATAAATAAATTTAATAAAGGTTGCTGGCTGGTATGGTGATGGATTTTTTTTATTTTCTTGTTACTCAAGGTGGCCAAAGTGAGGTACACTCTAAAAAAATAAAAAACAAAAAGTGAGTTACAGTCTCATTTTTATTGGTGTCCTGCTTTTACTTGCTTGAGCAGCTGGGTGGACCAAAAATCCAGTGATTATAGGTATACAGCGGGATGCATATGGTAACCACAGGGTCCTGAATCTGAAACCACCCATTTTATTTATATATTTAACATTTGTTAACTGGATAGATAAGCTGGTTCAAAGACCATTTTCTGTCACGAACAGGGTCAGATAGGCCAGACAATACAACCAAATATGTAACAGAATCTAAAATTATTTGGATTGAATTTTCATTTAGGAACAGGTCATTTTGAACTTTCAGGCAGGTGCGGTTCATTACTGACAGTGAAATTAGCTCATAGTTCAATTCCAAAGAAACATTTCAATGAATATGAAAAAAAGCTGAATTAGCATTAAGGAAGGAAATGGAAGATATCATTGTTCCTTAACTTATAGCTGCTTTCTAGCCCACACCTCTCAAACACTTAACAGGCATGCTGTACTTAGTTATTTCTTTTGTTGATAGGTTTTGCCTAGCTGTGCACTCTTTTGTTTACAATACAGGCTTGGGGAGAAATAATCCATTAATCTTACATATAAAAGAAAACACTACATTAATGTGGTTAGTAGGTCAAACAAATCAAGGAAAATGCCCATGTATAGCAAGTTACCGACATTAGTATTGACATCACCATTTGGAAAGTGAGACATGTTTAAGCATAGAGTAAAAATTAAGCATTTCTATACTTACAGCCAAGTGGATAAAAATTCCTAGTGATGTCATACCTGTAAAATTTATCCCTGAAACAAACCATCTTCTAATCTACGTACATTAATTTACAAATAGCTATAATATTGTAGTTAACTTTCTAATCTGGTGGTTTCATGCATTTATCCTAGGATGCTCTTGAATACAATGTAATGTGTTTCTCATAATTTCTGCATCACTAGCCTCCTTACATAATAAACAAATAAAATATTAGGGCCTGTAATTTAGGAAAATCAATGTGTGCCACTGATGGCATAAAGGGTCCCTGATAGCAAAGCTAGCAACTTTAATTGTATGCCTTCATTGATTTGCATAACTGAATGCCTGTAATTTACTCAAAGGCCATTGTCTGGTTTGCAGCAGCAGTCACATATATATATATATATATATATATATATATATATATATATATATATATATATATATATATATATATATATATATATATATATATATATGTATATATATATATATATATATATATATATATATAAATATATATATATATATATATATATATATAGACAGTTTCAACTCTTAATTAAGTCTTACTAAAGAAGAGAATATTTGTAAACACTGTCAGGCCATCAGGAAATTCAACACAACTATTGCTATATTGTGGTTTACTGTTATAATGAGTTGGCAGACTTTAAAAATTTCCTGGAAAGTACTTTATCAGAAATACCGGGTGGCAAATTGGTATAACTAAGGATTTTTTTTTAGTTTTGATACAGAATTGGAATTGCTTAGACATAGTAAGGCCTTGCTGAGTCTAATTATGGTGGCCGTCAAAAAAACAATTACTAGAAAATGGAAATCAAAGTCTAAACCAATTGCACTATAAGTAATGAATATAGTAACAGTGATGACATAACTGGAAAAGAGATCTTTAGCAAAGGGTAAGAACAAATTAAATAGAAAAAATGGGAATTGTGGGAACCATACATGCAGAATAATGTTTTGGAGGAGAAATGAAGTCTAAAAGAAGGCAGGATTTGAAAGAGCTATGTAATGTTAGACTGACAATGACTGGATAGATTATAAATTATGTTTAATGTTTGCAACTAAAAATATGTCAGCATGGTTGGTTTGCATTTACATAAATGTATGATTACCTATGTCATAAATGATAATTTAATAAATATGTTTCTTGCTTTAAAAAAGCATAACTATTGTTATGGAGTATGAGTTTTTCAGAACTAAGTCTTTATAAATCTTAAGACTATAAGCTGACTTTAGTGAACACAACACAGGGCAAGACCTACCAATTTGCAATGATTTGTCTGTCAATGGACAGGCAACAACATTTATTTTTCAGTTCAAGTGTATCAAGTTGCAGTTTATATCTAAGCTGACTGCTGAAAGAAGAACCTTGAGAAAAGAGCCTTTTTAAACCTTTTGCTTTGTTCAGCAACTTTAGATATGTTGTCTTACAATATGTTAAGTGGAGCAATACATTTATTTAAAGAAAAACACTCATAATGTAATTGGTTGTTCTCAATTAATAGGCTTAAATAGCACATCCTATGAAAGATGGGCAAATTTGTTTTTGACTTCAACCAAAGAATCAGTTACACTATCTAGATAATGAATATAAATGCACCTACTTTGACACAGGATAACAAAACAACCCAGGGCTGCATATACACAAATATATCCAGGTTAAATCACCCACCTTTAAATACCCAGAATTGCACAGTAGTTATGAATCAAAAGTCCATTTGTATATATGTAAAATTTATTATATTGACATCAAAGCACATTAATTTCTCAATTAAATTCCAAGGCATTAGACTTCTCTTTATAATTATATGTGAGTATATACATATATATGCATGCATAGATAAAATGTTATACTCTATAGTCAACTTAGTATAATCCTAGATTAAATTTTTGGCTCAACCTAAAGAGCAATACATTTACACTTATCAAAACTTATTTATCCTACTCATGGATTGAGTTTGATTACAGTTGATGTTAAGACTTTCAACTCATAATAATGTGATGTAATAACTAATACCATGTAACATATGTAACCAGTGATGTATCCTTGCCGTCGCTGTTTAATGTGTGTGTGTGTGTGGTTCTAACTGCACAATTGGCTGGGTCATAGCTGAAAAATGGTCTACTGATAAGCCCTGCTATCTGGTTGACAAAGTAAATAAATACATAAACATTAGACTCATTTCACACATCACCTTTGATGGGTTAGCAGTTTAAAAGTGCAATGAAACTATTCCAAAGTGCATAACACACAGATTATTCCACAAAATAGTAAAATATATCATATATTTCTTTATTTATTTAATAATAATGCACAAATTCTATCATAAATGTGTGCATACTCAGCAAACAGAAAATGGAAAAACACTTCCCACAAGATATCTACATTAAACACAATACAAAAAGTACTGTGTTTTTGAAACAGTAATCTGATCTAAAGATGGAAGTTCCTTGACCTGAAGATCCCTATTTGTGAGAGTAAAGAGCAGGTTAAAATGGATTTCTGTGGATTTTTCTGAAAATGTGAAATAAATGTTCTGCATTTCAGTTTGCAGAGTGTACTCAGGTTGAACTCAGTTACCTAACTTGGCAAAACATATTGCTTGGCATTCATTGTTAATAAGAATCAGAAGTAAAATATTTTATCTCTTATAAACTATGCAGCTTTGTAAAATTATTATCTACAAGCAGATCAAGACGAACTTTTGTATGCAGCGGTGTCTCGTCAATCAATATGATAAGCAAGATAAGCCAAGGGCGAAAGGAGTTATTCTTCAGGAACAGAATATTTAAAATATGGAAAACAAACTGTCAGCAGACCAGCTTCAAGGGAAAGACTTATTATTCTGGCAAATTCTCTAAACTGCTGATGCAGGCAGAAAAGACACTATAAAGATTGGGGCTTTTTCTTTTGTATCAGAGACTTTGATTATTCTATTCTTGCAGACCTAAAACTGTAAGCTGAAGTATGTTTTTGATGTATATACCTTTCATTGTTAAGCTAGATGTAAACCTTTTGTGCAGTAAATGAATGTCATAACAGCAGAACTGTCTCAGTGTTTTCATTAAGTAAAGGTATAGACTACCTGAATAGTGTAGTGTAACTTTAACAGTGGCGAGACCAGTTCAGTCCAAACAATCGGGGGGGGGGAGCTGAAGAGGTGCCTCTCACAGTGTGACATTCCAGTGCAGACCTTCTTTTCGATTCTTCTCCTCCTAAACTTTGTCCATTGAATGGAGGACAAAAACTGCAGCGCAGTACAGGGCAATACGGTAATTTTTCATCAGACAGTTGGTGACCCATGAGGTAAGAAATTACTACTGCCGAAACTTTCATTTCACCAGCATCTAGTGAAAGACAGCAAAGAATTTTCCCACAACTAATCTCCGTGTCAAGACTGGCCACCTTGTCCTGAACATTTGTGGTAAATATTTTCTTTTGTTTTTCTTTTAACAATGAATGTAATTCATGAAAATGCCAAGAAGTGTACTCAGTCTTTTCCTTTTGATGTGTTTGAACCATATATAAATGTGTGGAATTATTTAAATACATGATATGATCAGCATATTATCACCTGTAAGTCTTTACTAGATAAAACTGACAATCCAGCATTATGTAAGTGGATCTCTACCATTGATTGGTATGTACATAAGGCAAAAGTGCCACAGAATGTACAAAAATTGCTATTTGCAATTATTTAAATGTTACTTTTTGCATGCCTTGTCATAAAGTATTGTACAAAACCTGGAACACAACCAGGATAAAATGCTTGAAGCACAGGCAATGTTTTTTTTCTATATATCCTGTTGCAAAATATTTGTTAGGGGGTGATGCAGATGTCAAAGTTTGTACTTTACAGTCTGATTTGCAGGAGTTTAAATACTGGATTGCTAAAGTTAGCAACCAGCAGGATCAGACTTACTGTGATAAATGAAATGCATCTGGTAAACTGCATACTGACACTGCTGAATGTACAAAATAATTTTCTCAGTTTTTGAAAGCCTCACAGACTGAAATTAAGACCTTTACACAAACTGTTATTGAACAGGGCAGTAAAGCTATTGGTATTATAGAAGGGTTAATGAGTAAAATGGTCCATTTGCAAGAAAATTATGACAAGCAGCTGGCTGATGTACAGCATGACGTAACTATTGCTAGGGAGGAAATAAACACATTACAAGCTCAGTTGGAGACACAGGAATCTGATTCTGCTAGAGCAACAGACTTAGCTAATCAAGACCTTTAAAATTACAAGCCCTGTTAGAGGAATATCAATCTAAAGCATAAGAAACTACTGTGACAAGTCCTATCACAGCCTCAGCAGAATTTGCTGCTGAAGTTTATCATCAGTCTAAGATGTTAGAAACTCTCCCTAAGTGGGATGAACAGAAGGGTATTTTTAATAACATGATTACATTTGAAGCTTGGGTTCTTAAAACTGTAGGCACTGTAGGCACTGTATGGAATGATACACTTGAACGTTATTTCTGGAATTTTATTCCACAACATTTTATGGCATATATTCAGCAAAAGCAGTATCCAATGCAAACTAAACACCTAAGAATGACAGCAGTATTGTTAGCATAAACTAGGGGGCAATCTCTCACACCAACACTTTTAGATCAATTTCAAATAACAGTTTGTGAAGAACAAGCAGAACATTATCAGCTGGCATATATTCTAGTCAATGGCAGTGATGAAAAAGATATGAAAGACGTCAATTTTCAAAAAACTGTTATGCACTCCTTTTTGGACCATCTGGAAGGTGTCCCAGGAGATATCAAACTTATTTATGAGGAATCTTCAAACACACTCACAGAGTTAGTAGATAAATTGCTCCAAGCAAGTATTATGTGTAAATATAATGCTATTCATAAGCAAAAGATTTACAGTCCCTGTTCTGCACCCATTGTTAGAGGAGTATGGTGAAGGGGGCGTGGGAAATGGATTACTCGGGGACAGCAAGTCCCACAGCAGGTAGCTGAATAATCACATCAAGGGCAAGTTATACAGGGGCAACAATAAGCAGCTTCAGCTCCCCCAGCCACTCAGTTAAATTCTCAAGTTACTCAATCTATAGAGGGTCCTCAAAAGAGACAGCCTATTTGTTATTCCTGTAAACAGGTAAGTCATACTAAAAATTATTGTAAATATTATCGCAGATGGTGCCAGTAACAAGATGCAAAGGGTAAGTTTCTTACCATAAAAAAATTTGATAAGCCACGTGTACCACAACAGCAACAGGTAATCCAGCCAGAAGTACAAACACAGCAGTACACTTCACAGCAATACATGACAGAGGGTAATAGGGGACTACAGCAGCATCCCCTATATACTACAAACACTCAACAGTCAGTATTCCTAGTACAGCAAAGGGATGGTGTGACACCTAGTGTCAGTGTACAAGGTAATATTGTTAGCACATAGCATACAACTGTCCCTTCTGACTTTGTTCCTGCGGGTCCAGTAAATCATAATTATCAGCAGAGAATAGCATTGCATCATGAACTTAATCGATCTTCTTATGTTGACTGTGAAGAAGTCGAGGAAACACTGCAGTTATGTCCTTTGCAGTCCAATACCACCGATAATTTGGAGTGGGAAGTAGATCTATTATAGGGGTGTGACCCCCCCCCCCACCCAAGTCTCTTTCTTGACAAACTTCAAGAAAGGAAATGATGGATGACCACTTATCAACATTTGGATAGAGGGGAACCTGTGGGAAGATGTTCTTCTATATACAGGAGCGGCCATCTTAGTGACAGGTAGGCATTTGCCTCCTGACTTGTCTAAACGTACATGCATTTCAGTTTTTAATGGCTCTGAATGTCTAGCCATAGGTAGTAAACCTGTACAAGTACAATTCTCCTGTCAAGGGGAACCAGTGAAAGGGGTATTTTTGATGCATAATTCTTGCACCTCCACAATCTTGGGAATATATATATTGTCCAAAATGGAAATTGTCATAGATCTTCCTAATGGTATTATATGGCAAGGACAAGGTCCCATGTTATGGATGATTGAGGCAATACATGTATCAAACAGTTCTGAAAAGGGCTGTACTGTCATCCCTACTGAAAATGAAGTATGGCTAAAGGTAAAACAACATTTCCCTACATTGTGGTCTTAAGGGCCCACAGACTGTGGGAAGCTACAGGAAGCAGTTTCTGTAGGCAGTGATGAAGATTATTCCACCGTTTCAAAAACAGTATCCGATCCCAAAGGAAGCAGAGACAGACATGCAAAATTGCATACAATGATGGCTTGATGTGGGAATAATCCAAAAGGGAAATAACCCTACAAATTCACCCATACAGCCAGTTAAAAAGAAAGATGACACTTACTGATTGGTTATTGATTTACGAAAAGTAAACCAATTTATGACTCCCTGGGATCATCTGATTCCAGGGGTCCCAGAGCTAGCAGCAAGAATAAAACCATAAAGTCAGTGGTTTATGGTCATAGACTCAGTTAATGGTTTCTTTGCAGTACCATTGCAGGAAAAAGATTGGCAAAAGTTTGCCTTTACTTTTCAAAATGAACAGTATGTCATGACACGGTTACTGCAGGGATTTCAAAAAGTCCGGTTATATTTCACCAAATAGTTGGACAAATACTACAAGGTCTAGAATCTGATGATTCTGTTTTGCATTACATTGATGACATACTAATACAGTCTGAAAAGAACAGCATTTAGCTAAAGTGACACAGGTCCTTCAAACTCTGCAGGAGGCAGGGTTTAAGGTTAAAAGTGAAAAGGTACAATTCATGTCATCTGAAGTAAAATTTCTAGGTACTATTTTACGTCCTTCTGGGCAATACTCCTTGTTCAGAGAGGGTGCAGGGAATCTTGCAAATGGATAAACTGGTTACCATTCTGAATTTGCACAAATTTCTAGGTATCATGAATTATAATCGGAAATTTATAGAGGATTATGCCAGCATGGCAGCTCCTCTGTATGACATGCTTTCTAGCCAAAAAGAATTACCCTTTCTGGAGTGGGGACCAAAGGAAAATACAGCTTTTTTTAAATTAAAGACAGCATTAGCCAAGGCTACAGAATTAGTAGCTCCAAGTCTAACATGCCCTTTGTTTTACAGACAGCAGCTGGACCCAACACACTCTCTGTTGTGCTTTTACAGGAGTGGCCTCAGGATTCTGATTCTAGAATGGAAAAGACTTTACACCTCATTACATTTTTCCGTAGGAAGATGACACATGTTGAGAGGGGATACCACCCGTGCATTCAGCAATTTTTGGCCATTTATTGGGGTTTAAGACAAACTGAATACCTAACAGCTTTCTCTAAAGACATTATAGTACAGACACTGCATTATGCCATACAGGCTTTGGTAAATGAAACTCAGCTAAATAAACTGATTAATGATGTCAGTCAAGCAGTGTTTGCAAAATGGTTGGCATTATTTAGTGTCAAGCAAGTTACAATAAAGGCAGAAGATGAGTATTACTTATCTAACTTCATGGGATACGCAGGAAAACGACAAGAATGCATGAGGCACATTTCAAATCCAGAAAAGCCCATTCTGTCTCCTGATTTTCAGGAAGACAGGCCATTCATCTTTGTTGACGGTGCACAATTTTGGGACAATGGACAATATCGGACTGGATTTGCAGTCTTCTTCTTTCGGCTTTTCCCGGTTAGGGGTCGCCACAGCGGATCATTTGTCCGCTCATGATTGGCAGTGGAGTTTTACGGTGTCGAGTTGCCAGCCTGGCACCCAACCTTCCACAGAAGGCACACACTTGAACACACTCACACCTAGGGCCAATTTACAGTATCCAATCCACCTACTGCATGTCTTTAGGATGTGGGAGGAAACTGGAGCACCCGGAGGAAACCCACGCAACCACAGGGAGGACATGCAGACTCCACACAGAAGGCACCCCAGCTGAGAATCGAACTGGAGAACCTCTTGCTGTGAGATGACAACACTAACCGCTGCACCACCATGGCCTCCCATCAGACTGGATTTGCAGTAGTACCAGAAAACTCTTCTATGGGACAGCCAACTCTGATTCAGTTACCGGGACATATGTCTGCTCAGCGAGCTGAACTGGAAGCAATTCTTTATGTGTTACAGCATTTTCCACCTGTCAATATTTTTTCAGACAGTGCATACGTAGTTAATTCTTTGTGACTGCATATGTCTACATGGGCAAGGAGAGGGTTTGTTGATAACATGGGCAAACCACTCAAGCATGCTTCTGTGTTACAGACTATTTGGAATTTGGTTCATAGTCAGTCTCTTGTGGGTTGCTACAGTATCTTAAAGGTAAAAGCTCATCAGAAAGCTACAAATGAAATTTTTCAGTTAAATAACTATGCTGATCATATGGCAAAAAAGGCAGCAAAGGAAGGAATACAACTGTATCCTACAGAACACCTTTCTACCTTTCTAGTGTACCAGATAAAACCACTGTAGTACATGCCATACAGACATTTTCTGTTCAGAATTTGCCACAAGTTGCTGCAGATCCAAACTAAGTTTGGACTGCATGAAGAGTTAGAAAAATGTACTCTTGTAGGAGAAAGTCCAGGGCAATATTATGCAAAATGTTTTGAAGATAGTTCTAGTCTTCCTTATATACTGTACCAACAGGCACAACAGTTACTGAAATGTAATCATCAGGTATTGGGACATTTGGGTACACAAAAGTTATGGCCCATTGTAAACAAGTACTGGCATAGACAGTTAAAGGAAATCTGTGATTTAGTGCATGCTGAATGCTTAATATGTTTACAGGTTAATGCTCAATTAAAAACATGCAGTTACTAAGGGTAACTCCAGCGGATGGACCTTGGTATGCCATCCAAATTGACTTTGCAGGTCCATTACCCCCAGCTAAAGGTGGGTACAGGTATCTTCTAGTGGTAGTTGATGTTTTTTCAAAATGGGTAGAAGCAATTCCTACAAGAACAATGATGGCTAAGGCTACAGCAGAAGCCTTATGGAAAAACTATTTTTGTCATTGGGGATGGCCACGAGTTATCAAATCCAATAACAGGGCACAATTTTCTGTAAACTGATGAAAGCTTTGATGAAAGCTTTGTGTAATTTGCTTGGTAATTTGCTTGGTATCCAGCAATGATTTCATGTTTCTTACCATCCCCAGTCTAATGGGATAGTTGAAAAAATGAACAGGACTGTTAAGGAACGCCTTAAGAAAGCCTGCTTGGAAAAGGGCGTAAATTGGGTAAAACATTTGCCTGAAATCTTGCTGGGTGTCAGAACAACTCCACACAGTAAAACAGGGATCTCACCTTTCGAAGTCATGACAGGTAGAAAAATGCCTGTACAATTGCCATTTGATCCTACTGTTAGTACAAGCAGACCATTATTAGAAATCTCACAGCATCAACAATGGTTAAAAGATATTTCTAAATTGTGTCAAAGCCTATCAGAGATGCAAGCATTCAAATTACGGTCAAAGGATCCTGTTATGCCAGAAGAAAATGTATTGATCAAGACGTTCCAGACAGACGGACAATGGGATAGTAATTGGCAAGGACCTTTTGAAACCTCTAGTGTACAAAGTTAAAGGAAAGAAAAAGAGCAAAATGTTCTTGTTCACAGAGATCAGTTGAAAGTCATTAAGTGACTTCATATTTTGTGGGGTTTTTTGTAGACTCATGGCAAATGCCAAGTCTGAAACAGTTAAAAAAACATCTATCAAAACAACGTTTCAGATTAATATCACTTATGTGGAAAGGTTATATAACTGTACGTAATAACGATTCTGTTTGTTATTGTACTGACTGTACTCATTGGAGCCCTTGGGGTAAAGTGTCAAACAAGAGAAATGCAAGTTTGGAAAATAAACAATAGCAATAATACTGTAGACCTAAGTTGGGATGGATACTCATCACAGGTAAATCGTTCTTGTGGGCAAAGACAGCAGGACAACTTCACTTGTCCATAAAATGCTAGTTGTATCTTCCGGTACGTAAGGTTTTCCAGCAATGTTACATTTTGGTCCATGCTTGAGGGTCATTATTACGTTCGGCCAAATAGTCCTAAAGTAACCCTTGAATTTAATTCCAAGTTTTCTATTAAATGTTATCAATTTCCTATATTTTATGTAGGAAAAGTAAAAAATTCAAAGAAATATCCACCATCAATACAACGGCTAATCTTCACCTATGTGAAGAAGTGTGGTAATCATACTATACAGGAAATTAATATCTCTCCCAATAATATGAAACTACAACTAAATTTTACTACTGGAGTTTCTGTAATATGTACTAATGTCACAGTCATTACAGGCTGCATACATTGGGCATATGTTCTATCAATATTAACAGGTAAACCTACCTCTGTTCATACAGACCATTTGGTTAAAATCCTTTCTACCTGTAAAAAGGTAGGCAGACAGTATCAAAAGGTTGTAGTACATTTTAACATCACATTCCAGACACAGGCAGGTGCCGATATAAAAGGGCTTGGTATGATACTCTGCTAGGAGGCCTAGGCACTGGAATGGGGGCTATTAATGCAGCTGATGTTAAAATTCTGACTAATCAATTAAAAGTATTTGGGGAAGATATCTCTCAGACTGTGCATTTACAAGCATCTTGGAATCCAGAGATATAGAAGACACACCTGCACAATATAAATTATCAGCAGCAATGTTTAGACAATTATGATGCTATGCAGCTACAGCAGGTGAAATTTGATGGTCACATGACAACTTTTGTAAACTAGACAAAATGCACAATGCAATCTTTGTATGTGGAAATTCAGAAAAATAGAGTACAAACTGAACTTATGTTACAAAATGAAAATGTTTGGCGATAATTGTTTAACAAATGGATACCTGATACCGACTGGATTAGGTTATTTACTGAAGTAACGTACTGTACTCCATAATATTGTACAGTAAAGTTTATGCATTATAATGTTACTGATATAACTATTATGTGTCAATTTACTGTGTTACCTATGATATTTCTCATAGCAGAAGGGTATGATTATTGGTTGCCACAATTTGAAGGTAATTATATAGATATGAGAGGAAAAACACATAAAATCGAAATTTGTACACAGACTCAAAATGGACTAATTTGTGGACAGCATTCGCCATTCTATGAACCATGCTTACTGCAGCATTCTGTTAATTTGTGTAAATGGACTATTATGCCCTCTTCTTTTCAAATGTTTATAGAAGTAGCTCCTCAGCATATTTGTCTGGTTACAGATCCAGACGTAAGTCATAATTTAAAATTACCTTTTGTAGGATGTTTATCACATGTTGATTTCCTTAAATGGCATAGTAAGAGCTATGTGTTTACTGAACCCATAGAAGTGAATATTTTCAAGAACTGGAATTATGACTTAATACAGCTTCCCAATATATTTGTATCCTTGGATAATTTAAAAAAACATAATGAACAATACTAAAATTCTCAGAGATTATTTGGAAAAAAGAAATAAAAGTATTCTGTATTATGAGGCATTAAGCATCATTGCCAAAGATAAACTACTTAGTTTGGCTGAAAAGATCAAAAAAGACACTGCTCACAACTGGTGGGATATCTTTACTGGTTGGTCAAAATCAGGAAAAAAATCTGTTAAATTGGTTGATACATCCTGTATTAGTAGGGTTTGGCATTATAATCATACTAACTACCTAGAATTGCTACCTAAGTTGTCATTTGCGAAAAACTTACAGAGTTCAGCAAATATTGATGGTTAACCTGAATAAACTGGAAAAGGTTTCAATGTGTACCATTAAAGAAAAAATGTAAAATGAACAGTCATTTTCTGCTTTTTAAATAAAAAGTGTATATTGTGAGAGTAAAGAACAGTTTAAAATGGATTTCTGTGGATTTTTCTGAAAATGTGAAATAAATGTTCTGTATTTCAGTTTGTAGAGTGCACTCAGCTTGAACTCAGTTACGTAACTTGGCAAAACATATTGCTTGGCATTCATTGTTAATAATAATATAATAATCAGAAGTAAAATATTTTATCTCTTATAAACTATGCAGCTTTGTAAAATTATTATCTACAAGCAGGTCAAAATGAACTCTTGTATGCAGCTGTGTCTCATCAATATGATACGCAAGATAGGCCAAGGATGAAAGGAGTTATTCTTCAGGAACAGAATGTTTAAAATATGGAAAACAAACTGTCAGCAGATCAGCTTCAAGGGAAAGACTTATTATTCTAGCAAATTCTCTAAACTGCTGATGCAGGCAGAAAAGACACTATAAAGATTGGCACTTTTTCTTTTGCACCATAAATTTTGATTATTCTATTCTTGCAGACCTAAAACTGTAAGCTGAAGTACGTTTTTGATGTATATACCTTTCATTGTTAAGCTAGATGTCTCAGTGTTTTCATTGAGTAAAGGTACAGACTAGCTGAATAGTGTAGTGTAACTTTAATACTATTCCTAGTGACAGTGGAAAGCTCTATCTTTTGATAGCAAACTTTAGCCATTTAAGAAGCTGTCCACTGAAATGTCTGTTTGTTTTTTTTACTTAATTATGTTATTTATTTGCTAACCAGATAGGTCGACTGGACCTTTAATCTCTCTGTTTAAGAGACTTGCTCAGTCACATACAATATGCAGATGGAGGGATTGGTAATCAAACCCTGAACTACACCAAGCAGTCCACTAACAGCCTTAATCCTCTGAACTAACAGCCAGACCCTGAGTGCCAAATTGCCAGACTAATTATACTTATTCATGCAGCTTATTAAATTAATTCATATATACTAATTTAAAATTGTACATGAGAATAGCATGAGGTCAAGAAAATAATTCACAAATTAACAAATTATACCATTCTGTGATGTTATGCAATTTTATTTTTTACAGTAGATGGTAGAAGAATGTATAGCATAACTATTATTTTATGTTCATTTTTTTCTGTAGCTAGGGCTTTTGTGATCCCTGTCCTTAAGGTAACTACATGGAGTATTTTATTTTCTGTCCAGAAACAGTACATGGGTGTAACTATGACTGCACAGCATCAAACATCTAATATTGTTATCAAGTATTCATTGTTGCTGTTCACACTTATTCTTTAATGTGCTGACTTGCAAAGGTACAGGTTAAAAGCCACAAGCAATGGCTCTGGAGCTGGAGCAGACTATCTCCTAAAAGGTATTAATACTCCCACGCTAACACCTCTTTGTCTTTAGCAGCGTTGGTACACTGTATGAGCCTATTTGTATAGTCAGATACCTCACAGGGTTCCTTTGCTGACAGATTAAATTGTGCATGTTTATCTAAAATATTTAGTTCTCCAAACTGGTGCACCATCACACTAGCATAACTCATTACAACCGTAGACCAAGTGGGCACACTGTGTACCATATTGTATCTTACAGTGGGCACATTGTGTACCATATTGTATCTTACGGTCTACTCATTTGTCACTGGTGTCGGTAAATGTAATACTCATTTGAACTACGTGCAAAGGTATGCACACATGTAAGCATGCAGGTGTACACATAACTAAGGTATAAGATGAGCTTCTGGCAGACAGGGCATTATCTAGAGGGCAGGCAAATAATGCATAATTTTGCAGAACTAGGGTTCAGAAAGTGTCACAACCTTATCTATAATTTAGATGTGTATAGCAGTTATAGGGGGATTATGGATGGTCTATTTGTGCTAAACTGAATCATCTTATTATGATTGTTTTAGGTAATGAACTGCAGTTCAAAGCCCCTAAAAAGAGAAAAAAACATGTTTTACAGTAGACAGTACCTCTGCATCTCCCTTGTTGGGAGTTTGCCCCCACATGTCCCCTTATGCATATTAAGTCCATGGTCACACAACACTGGGGAAGAGTAAAAAAAACACTGCAACCCACACTGGTACCACATACCTCAAGTCAATGCATGTCTGACAAACAACTTTTAAAACATTTCAACAAAATAGCTGTTTACACATTCTAACCCACGCTGGGGCAGTGATTCTTTTTCCAAAAGGAAATGCTATGGTGCATATACCTGCACTGAATTTGCAGTACAACAAAAGGTGCAGGGTGACTTAGCAACTGCTAGACATTTTTTAATTTGTTTGATTGGTTTCCTTACTACTGCCTTTGCAAATGAAACTGTGTACCTGGTGTGAAAACTGCCTGTAGACACCTCTGGTGAAGCATTAGCATTGTCATTGCTTGTAATACATAACTCTTCTAACTGTTCTTTAGAATATGGTGCACGTCTGTGACCTCATTTCTTTGTACCAGGGCAACTAGCTTAAAATTGAGTTTTCAGTAATCTCGGCCTAATATTTACTAAAATACTAATTTTGGAAGCATTGTTTATAAATTATTCATTATCATTAGATGCGTTTTATGACTAAACTATGGAGCCCATCTATAAATTAAATTTGTTGCCTTCTAAGTGTATTCCAGTAATAGACAGTAACCAGTGGGTCTTATGAAGTTGTCTCAAAGTTATATTCTTCAGTTTTAAGAAGAATCTCCATATTTTTAGTCCAGTAACTTGTAGCTTTTGGGTACTCTGGGCTGTTCTTGCTTCTGGAAACAGTGGAGATGAGAGACAAGGCAGCAAAGTTTTAGTTGTGAAAGTGCTTTACAAGAGACATTGTTTATTTGAGGAGTAGAGTTAAGGAGGAGGTCGTGTAAATTTTTGTTCTTGTACATTAGGCATGAGTTTTCCTTTTAAATGTTTAAGTCATAAGGTAGGCAGTGTAGGGAGTTTCTTTGGGGTTGAGAATAACAAGGTATTTGTTTTACTGGGGTGGATTACAAGTGCATTTGAGTGCAGCTAAGTACAAAGGGCTGAAAATTTGGTTTGCAGACTGTGTTGTAGAGACTGATGTATTTTTTCTAGCATCTAGCAAAGTGATGTCATCTGCGTACATGTGTATATTATGATGTTTTGGTTTGATAGCTCTAGGGTAAGGTCATTGATGACTAATGAGAATTGAAGTCCTAAAATAGAACCTTCTGGAACACTGGTAATCAATGTTCTTTGGTTTGAGAATGAATTTCTAGAGAAAATTTAAAAGCTTGAAAGCTCTTGGCATGTCTACAAAAACATCATTTTATGAGAGTTATTGTCAGTAACAGAGAGTAATGCTGCCATGATGATAAAGGAATTTCAATCTGAAGCTATATTGCTGGTCGCAGAGTAAACTGCAAATGCTTATGTGTTTGAAAAGATTATATATACAAAAAAAGATAACTCAGAATACAATAATGATTTCCAGTTCACACAGGGCTTAGAAGTAGTCCTGGTGTGCTAGTAAGTGAATTGCACTTTTGTATATTTCAAATGCTAATACTTTTTTTGGTTTATGCCCTGTCGTGTTAATATCTGATTTAAATATACTATACATGCGCAGTTCTCAGCCCCACAAACTAGATTTCATACCAAGCAATATTGCTTTATAAAAATGTTACTGTTCCCATCCTATAATGCTAGCCTCAGAACTGGCCCTAGTAATAAGGCACTGTTAAATTATAGAGATATGTTTATCTTCAGCACTATCAGAGCAGAAGATCAGATCTGCATATCACACACCTGCAACTAATTAAAAAACAAATCTACCTGTCCTATACCTGTTGGAAAGATGCATAAGTTAATATTTGTAACTAAATATATTAAAATACAATATGATTAACTAAATATAGTAAAATACACATTTTATCATCAGCCGCATATTACTGATGTATTTTCTTAAAAAATAAAATATTGTTGGGGGACACTTTGAGTAAAGTATTTGTAAAAGTTGTGCAAGAAGAACTGAAGAATCTGTATTATTCCCGTGTCTGTAATTGTGCATATCTCTATGTAGTGGTCAGCTAGAATATGGTATATATTTACTTCTGGAAATTCTTCAATAGTACATAAAGGGGGTTCTGTGTATAAATGCTTTCTCATGAAAGAACCTGAATGTAAGGTACATAAGCTATGTCACTTACTCTGGATCAAAGGTTTTGTTCTACAGAGGCTATCTTTTTATGCCCTTGCCTGTCTGAAAGCTTTATCCAAGTTCTGTGTCTTAGAACATTTCAAGCTTCAGGCTTTTAATTCACAGCAAACTGCTAATCCCAAATTAGTTGCCAAAATGTAAATAACTATCACGGTGATGTACCCCTTATCTATAACAATGCTGATCTTGTTTTTGTCATGAAAATATTTATTTCTGACATGAATTTTGATTGGAAAAGATTCTAAAAAACTAATAAAAAATGTCAACAGTTAAAAAAAGTCATACTTCACTCAGAATTGAAAGACTTCATTCTCATCGTCAAACAACACCAGCCACAAGTAAACCCTACATTACCCATGTCTGAATGTGAGTTATTATTAAATATGTTTATGAAAAAGTATTTAAGCAAAAAAAAAAAAAAAAGATGCATATATGCATACATAGGTTTACCATCAATATTTTGAAGGCAAAATAATTTATCAAAAGAATGAAATAATATTTTGAAGACAAAAACAACATTTAGCCTAAATGGCGAATGTCAGTAGCATGACGAACAACATTCAACATACCAGACTCTAGTTTTGAAAGTCTGTATGCGCTTATACATTTTACCAGGGGGCAAGCCCCCTCCTGGACCCCCTGCCCCTGCAAATTATATATACCAAGTCCAAGATTGCACTACAGTGAGGAAAAGGGTAAATTCCCCGATCCTCACTGTACCGTGATCTCCATTCACAATGCCGTACTCATAATAATGAATGAAGCTTTACTTTCATTATTATGATTTCATGTTATTCCAGTTTGGCATTATGTAGCTTTGAAAACTTACTTTTGGCCACACGATTTTCCAACATGAGCCTTCGAAATTTTGATGACAAACAATTCCAATACCATAAATGTTCTGCAGTGATCAAGTTTGATAAGCATATATGTAACTGTAGAATTGTAGAAAGAACAAAAACTCAGACATTTTACAGGAATAGCACCATTCCTACCTCAGTTCTAAATTTTCTTTTGCAATATTGTATCTCCTTCCATCCACTGTTGTATATAAATATATCTAAACATATACACAAACTATTAGTTTCCCCTTTATACTAGAAAAGGTTACAATAGAGATTTTAGATTTGCATCAAGTCACTTATACCAAAGGCCATTAAAGTTCCTAACTTTGCAATCTACAAAGGCTGAAATCAAAGTATAATTCATACATAAATTGCTAAACGACTCCAATTATCCCCTTGCTTGCATGCCTGTATTCTGGAATGACACAAAACCAGATCATAGCGTTTGGTCACATCAAAGACTTCTCTTGTATATCTATCAATCAAATAAGAGATTTGTTGATTTTTCTTCTGTGTCCATGTTAGCAACCACTAAAAAAGACTTCCAATTGCATTTAAATTTCTTCCAAACATGACTTCAAAAACTCACAGGAAGATTGTCTCCCCACAAATGGATATACTATTGTGATGTTATATGAAAATTTTCTACCTGTAGAAAACGTTTTATTAGAATTTGTTTACTTTCTCCCATGTATTGCTGGGGAAAGCAATGTTTTCCTGCCCTTATTGAGCTTTATAGTGAATCTTGGGTGTGGGTGAAAAAGACTTGGAGGATTAGTTTACTAATCTGGTAAAATTAAAAAATAATTAAATGTAATAGTTGCACTTTTGCTCACATTGGTCAGTTTCTGTTTGTGTTTTATAAGTAGTCAATAATCCACAACTGTGCATGGGTATATCAGTATTTATCCATGGTTGGTGTGGTTAGATCATGAGAGCAAAGCCCAAGTGATTAAACAATGCCAACCGTGTATAAATCCTAATATACCCATAAAAAGGAATGTATTATTACTATTATATAGTGACATTAATTAAGAAAGAAATGTCTTATCTTTCATACATAATGCCTTTGTATAAAGGCGCTGTAGTGTTCCTCCTTGCTCTTCCTTGTTTACTGATGGACTGCACATGCGTATGGGACTTACTTTCCCATGCTTGCACAGTACATCAGTGCATTAGAAGCAATGGAGAAAAGAAACTCTCCATTGCTGTTTTTTGTTGTTTTTTATTTTTTATTTATTTATTTATTTTTATTTACTGCTGATTTTATGAGGGACAGTGTAGAGATACAAGGAAAATCAGGTACAGTTCTCAGTCTTTAGTTATGCAAAATGTACCTGATGTTTCTCATATTTTGCCCTATCCTCTAAGGATATGCTAATAGAAAGTCTGGCCAATCAGTAGTACTTCAGTGGCTGGACTTTTTTCTGTTGGTATATGATCGGTTTGTAATGGACACACGGGGTGGGCTGTCCAGTGTTGGGCTGTGTGTGTGTGTGTGTGTGTGTGTGTGTGTGTGTGTGTGTGTGTGTGTGTGTGTGTGTGTGTGTGTGTATGATCATGCATGTGCTTTTGTGTGTGTATGTGTGTGTGTGCGTGTGTGTGTGTGTGTGTGTGTGTGTGTGTGTGTGTCTCTCTCTCTCTCTCTCTATATATATATATATATATATATATGTATATATGTATACATGCACAGACAGCCACACATATGTACACACACACACACACACACACACATATAGAGAGAGAGGAAGAGAAGATCATGACGGGGTCTCTGATCATTGCCTACTTATTATGTGTTTGAGTCATGGATGCCAAGAAATTTACCTCAAGAGCGAAACTGTTGAGAACACAAAATTTTAAGGTTTTGATTGGTGACACAGTCATACATGGAGCTTTATCTGCTCTAGTTACAGTCAGAAAAAAATCGCTGTGTTTTCCTGTCTTTCAAAGTCATAAAGCACTTAGTGTTACTTGTCAGGAAAGGCGGTGTAACGCAGTCCTTTATGTTTACACTCACCTTTCATGCCCCTCAACTGTCTAGATTTTCTCAGGATATACAGATTATCAGTTTATGATTTTGGCCTTTCCTCATAAAATCTGTGGTTTTTGGACAAACCACTAATGAATGAAGTCACAAAATAATGACATACATTTGAATGTCAGAGTTCGTATCCTTTAGAAAATGGATGCTAACATATCCTGTCATTCTAGCAACTAAGTGTTTGAGAAAGTTCAGCACATGTTACAAGTATGGCCAGCAGGCAGAAATAAATCTTTTATTTCTGCTGCTGTCATGTATACTGGCAGATATTACTGCCTGGAGCTAGACCCACCCTTAACATCTTTAGCAGGGGGTGCTTAACATTTGTTAAGGTTGGGTTGTGCACTAATCTAGTGCTTAGCTGATTTCTCTTTTTCTGAATATCACAACCTAATCACTGTGCTCCATGCTATTTATATATATATATATATATATATATATATATATATAGAGAGAGAGAGAGAGAGAGAGTTATGTAGTTATTATTATTATATATGTATAGGTTTATAGGTTAAAACAAAACTGTTGATCTACAGGACTATTAGTAGCCTAGCCACAACTTCCAAAACTGTAAGTACTTCTTGCTGCCATGAATAATTTATACCAAGTTTTCATCTCTTTTAATGAGGTCTTGAAAAGACAGACATTGAGTGTATTTATGACTGACCATCCATTCATCCAGTTGCACTTAATGATGGTCATGGAGCTACTTTGATTCATGGCCAAAGGGAGTCTATTCCATAAAAGAGGAATTCTCTGGGATATATATCTAGCCCACCAGCAGGCCATATTTATGTCTCAGCATAAGTCCATATTTTTTAGGTGGGTGTTTAGAGCTTTATTGGTTTTGCAGATAAGTGAGAAGTTTCATAGGACTGGATCCTTTGTGGTTCTGTAAGCTAGATAGGGGTCACCTATAAAGTTTATGTATGAAACAGAAGAAAGGGAGAGAGAGAGAGAGAGAGAGTGCATTTTAATGTGGTTTGGGTAGCTGACTGTAGACATGCCATTTATTATCTTAGTGAGGCAATGCTGTGGTCTCTTAAGCTGAATCATATGCTTAGACAAGTACATACCAGATGGTCATTATGTTCTGTTATGGGCCTGATGAGAGGTGGAGAAAGGGATGATAACTTTTTTGCCCTGGAAGATATACCCCTGGTGATTAGTCTGGCAAGGTAAAAGGATTTCTTAACAATAGTGGATACACTGTAATCAAAGGATAGCTCATTGTCAATATAAGTGTCCAGGTCCATAATGACTAAGTCAGCTTTCAAAAGGGTGTCACCTATGTGCTAGTTGCATGAGTCTCCATTTTTTCCCCATGGCACACAGTGCTGCATTTCCTGGCATTTAGTTTTAGACCATCATCCAGTCACCCCTTATCAGTGCATCTAAGGAATCTGGTAGTCAAATGGGGAGGTAATAATAGCGCAACGTTTACATCATCTGCATCCTTGACATCAGAGATCTCACCCTTGACATCAGAGATCTCACCCTTGACATCAGAGATCTCACCCTTGACATCAGAGAAGTAAATGCCATAGAGAAATGGCCATAGAACTGATCCCTGGGGGGACTCAACTGGTGACTACTCTTTTTAAGAGTGTGTGACTCCATACCTCTCAAACTCTTAGCCCAATAAATCTGGACAAAGTAAAAAATACTGGGGTACAAAGGCACAGTAATAGGGACATATTTTAAATATTGCTCTTATCAACTTAGAAAGTTGATAAAATAAAAGGTTTTGTATTAACATGTATTTTCCTGAAGGGTATGCAGTCTAAAGCTCAAGTGTCATTATTAAATGACTGCCATCCTCAACAATTTACCAGAAAACCACACATTTTCTGAGGAACAGTATAAAAATATCAGGCAAAAATCTGACATTCTGCAAAAATCTGGACAGTTGAGAGGTATGTGTGCCTCCCACACTAATAGATTAGTAGCATAAGTGTTTACATTTAGTTATATTAGCTTATTGATAATGTCAGAATATGAGATGTTATCAAAGGCCTTGGCTAGGTCCAGGTAGGCAGCGTGAACCAATTTGCCTGTGTAATGCATGGGTGACTTGTTCAAAGAAGCCCACCAGATTTAGTTGGGAGGATATGCTTTTGACAGACCCAAACAAGCTTGGGTCCATGGGCTGTAGACTACTTATGTAATTATTAATAAGTTCTATAATGAATGTGTTCCATTGTTTTACAGATAATGTTGGTGAGTCTTATAGATCCATAGTTTCCTGATTCAGTAGTGTGGCACCCCCTTGTGGAGCAGGATGACTACTTCAGTTCTCTATTTCTCTGGTGTCAATCCATTGGGGAGATTAAGGTTGAATAGGCTTAGCAGTGAGTATACTCAATAGTGTTTGGTTTTGACAAAAGGGCAGCTGGCACATTATCAGGACCCATGGACCTAGTGTTTTAGTCCTGGAGAGAGCATTTAGGACTTGCTTGCAGGTGGTCAGAAGGAGTAGTGTGGGTGTACTAATAATCTGTGGAAAGCTGGGGGGAGATAGGCGAGTAAAGTTAGAGCCGAACTAGTCCACTAATGTGTTGGCTATGTGCTTAGGAAATGTGTAAGTGTTGTTGATGTGCATTAGCTCTAAGCATTGCTGGTCATTACCTCTGAGGTTTTTGACATAGCAGAAGAAGGCTTTGTGGCTGTCCTAAGCAGAGTCATACTTACTTTTGGAGAATTTGATGTTATTTCTGAGTTGTTTGTTAAGTTCATCTCTAGATGATTGCTGCCCTTCAAACAGACCTGGGCATTAACAATGGTTCTCTCCTGCCCATCATAGAGCTTTGGAGTGCCCATTGACATGTGATACTCTGATCACCCATTCACATGTTACACACTGAGTACCTGTTGACATGTGATACTTTATTTTTATTCCTTACTTATTGTCTTCTTAATATTCATACATTTAGGTAGACATTTTAAGTCATAATAGAGGTGCAATCATCTGCAAGAATAAAATATGACTGTGTCATTGTATGCTGCTGAAGTAACTGAGAGACTGACAGATCATAGAAAGAAATAATGTGCATGAACATGCCCTGCTCATATTAACAACTGCACTGCATTAGGGAGGGGAAAAAGAGATACTAAAAATAAAAAGAAAACTCTTTGCACTTGAGAGTTGTTTCCTATAGCCAAAATGCAGCCTTCTTTGAAATTACTAGTTGGACTGGTGTGACATCCAGACAGGTAAGCAGTGTGTAATTAATAAATATCTGGCATGCAAATGCATAACTTGCAGCCCATTCCATGTGCTGTTTAATACCAGAGGTGTTATACGATCACTTCAATGTAGAACAGAACCCGAGATGCTTGTTATTCATTTAATTATAGGGCTCCTCTTTCACTAAGGCATGTATTTATATAATACTGCGTACAATATTAGGACACTGTATGAATGGTAGGTTCCATTATTGAAATAGAGGTGTCTGAATAAGGGACATTTAAGGTCACTCCTGCAAGCATGGATATGGTAAGTGTCACTTTGGGACAAGCTCTTCAGTCAGACTTGACTCCCATTGATGCCTGCCATGTAGAGCTTCCAGGAGTGCAACTCCCATGCAGAATACTGTGGTCAGGCTGTCGTATGAATAGCTAACAATGCTGCAGCTGGGACATGCATTAAGTTTCAGGGGACCATCAGTCTACAACGTCAGAGTCTCGATCTGTTTTACTTGTACATACTGACTGGTCAAACAACCCTGCATGGCCCTATATCGCTAATACTCTCAACATTTATACAGTGTAAGTAAGGGGTGCTGCAGGTTGTAGGAATGAAAGTTCAAACAACAGCATTTGGGAACCTTTCCTAAGCAGTGCTATTACTTGACAAGATAGGCATTCCAAGTCTGTTTCTTTCTTTGAAAGGGTCCTGAAAAATATCAATATAATAGTTTTAATAGGCATTCTTAGGTAATGTACAAATGATGTAGGACATCTCGTCACAAACCAAAAGATCAAATGCCATTTCATATGAAACAAACTACTTGAAACAGTATGCAAACCATGAAAGAAAACACTGTTTTTGTGGGGGACGATGTCTCCTCATTTTGAAGGGAGGCAGCTGCTTGTACCTCACTGTACCCACATACTTTAATATTGAGACTGCTGCACCTTGGAGGAAGAGCGAGTAAGCCAGAAACAGGCAGAAACACCATACAGTGAAGTGTCAACACTCTGCAGTATCACACACGTGGTCACAGGAAAGCTTGACTCTACTCTCCTCAAACCTTACGAAGAGCCTAAAGCCACCTTTAAACAGCAGAAAAATGAGTGGGAATTCCAAAACAAAAATGTTGCCTTGTGTTTTCAAAGTAAAGTGCATTTTAAACAGTAGTGAGAGGACATTTGTTCAATTTACAGAAGCATTGGACGTTGCCCATTCGATTCTCAGTTAGAGAGCCTTCTGTGTGGCGACATGCGTGAATGGGCGACATGCATGAATGGGCCTTCGTTGAAGGTTGTGCATTAGGCCCGGCAAGCCAGCACGTAAAACTCTACTGCCAATCATTAGCAGACCAGAGTTCCGCTGTGGCGACCCCTAACTGGGAAAAGCCGAAAGACACAAACAAAGATCCGTACCAACACAAAATGCAAAGAGTGCACACATAAGTGTACACATGACACATATGCTTGCACACACAACTACAGTTTGGCCCAACACATTTCTTTCTAGGTGATTTGGATGTCAGAAATATACATTCATTTATTATTAACATGATATGTTTAGCAAAGTCATATATTAGAAACAATATGTAAAATTTATTAAAATTTTAAGTGCACAGTATGTTCAAACTCAGTCTGGTCTCCACTAAAACAAGTCAAGGCTTTTCAGGAGAGGCTGACCTCACTGTTTGAAAAACAATGTTCTAAAATATGTATTTTGTTTTATTTTGCTTAACCAGGGTAGAGCATTGATCCACATTGACCTGTTTTAGACTCAGCCCAGGAGTTCTTTGTGTTTAAATGACTTGTTCAGAGCCATGCAGTAGACAAATGGAGGGTGAAGGAATCAAACTCTGGTCTATTGGAAGCAGCTTATAAACAGATGTATCAAAAAATCAAGTTGGGGCTCTTTTTATCTTTCCTTATTGAAAAGACTAAAGTTTCAGACAGATCATCTGAAGGTCAGAAATAATAATAATAATAATAATAATAATAATAATAATAATAATAATAATAATAAAAACATGTTTAGTGGAATAAGGCCAGCTATGGTCCTTCAAGCATCTCTTATCAAGTAACTAATTGGAAAAGTAGTTGTCATTTTTTAAAGGATAACAAAAATGTGTGTTATTTTTTTAAAGAAGTACATCTTTATTAAGATCTTTACAACCATTGTTCAACTATATATTGCCCACACATCCAACATCAACAAATTATTTACTTTGAAAGCTGTCCAGAACAAGAACAATAATTAATAACCTCCTAACATAACTGGCTCAACCCATTACCAGAATTTATCAATTACTTTTGTCCTTTATTTTACAGTCACTACCTTGTTGATGTCTTACCTTAACTAAATTTAAAAGAAAAGAAATCCTAAAATACTATACAGTATGTTTTTTTTTATTTCATGAAAAACATCTTGAACTCAGCTTAGTTAAACCACTATCTTAACTATTTCCAGAACCCTCTACCCATTTATCATACTTTACTGTCATTAAATCAGCCATTCCTATTCCTATTTCCTATCGAGAAAAGCAAAGCTCTCTATGAATGCCCTAAATACCTTCTACAGAGGAGCCACTGAGAGCATTATCCCCAGCAACTGCACTGTATGGTTCGGTAACAGCACAGTGACTGAAAGGAAGAAGCTGCAAAGAATAATAAGAACAGCAGAAAAGATTGCGGGCTCTAGTCTTCCTACCTTATGGGAGCTCTTTGAACTGAGATGTAAAAAGAGGTCCTGCAAAATACTGAGCGACACTTCTCATCCAGCGTATGGTGGGTTCACTAAACTTGCTTCTGGTAGAAGATTACGGAGTATCCACTACAGGACCTCCAGATGTATGAACAGCTTTGATCCAACTGCAATAAGACTCATTAATGCAGACATAAATCTGGATGTATTAAAACTATAAGAAATTGTTACAATCTTATTCTTTTTCTTTTTTTTCCATACAGAAATTCTATTTATTTATCGCATACTAAAATTAATATTTGTGTATAGTTTACTCTTCTTTTCATGTGTTAATCATCTAGTAGTCAGTTTTGTCCAGTGTATATAAATAGTGTACAAGCATGTGCATCAGCTACCTAGACATTTAGGTTTGTACTATAGTTATTGTGTATTCTTTAATACCTGTCATGTCTTGTCTTTTTGTGTTTGTTTACTTCTCTAAAAGAGATAACACTCGAAATTTTGTTTAGGTAGCACTTGTGTTTCCTAAATGACAATAACATTTCTTGGAATCTTTGAATCCTTACTTAGGTATCCAGCCCTTCTCTATCCACATTCTTCCATATCCCCCTCTTTGCACTATATTTGATTTTATTCCCCAGAAGCAAATCTTTCCTTCCATTTAGACAACATCCTATGCCTCTTCCTCCCACTATCACCATGTCCTCTTATTTCTTCCATCCCAAGTTTATTCATGATCTCACTTAACATTCAGATGTAGGCTTCTCTCGTTTCTTCTAGTTTCTTGTCAGCCCTTTCTTCCCTATTGTCAGAAGCTTTTCCTCTACTTCTTACCTCTTTTGGGAATTCCTTTTCCATATCATAAGCAACCATAGTTTAGGAGAAAGTCATATCTGATTGGCCATTATAGCCTTTAAGATGTGTTCAGTTCCTCTTATATAAACCTCCAACAACTTAATTCTCAGAATATTTGCTTCCTTGTTCCCCTGTCCTCCTCACATCTCCAACATTCCACAGGCATTCCTCCAAACATTCCACCTAGCTTGTTTGGGGTATAAAATATTTATGCAGACACTTCCATATGAAGATTCAACATCTTCTTGCTCTACTAACATACTTGTGAAACGTAAATTTTGTCTCCATTCCTCCTCCTCCTCTATGTCAGCCTCTAAATTTCTCTCCCACTGCATTCTCTGTTTCAAACTCTCATTCTTATCTCCCCCTCTGAATGCAAGATCTGCCTGTCTTTAAAAGCTGTCTTGTTTCTATCCATTTTCCCTTCTCATTTCTATTTCCTGTATAATTCTTGGGATATCTGTGCCTTCCCCTAATTTCTTTCATATTTTACTCCATCTATTCTTAACGGCTTGGTATTCTTATTACAATGTTTCTCTTATCTGAAACTCTTCCCTAATCTTCGCCCAGGTTTTACTCCTCTGCCCAGTTAGCAGCTGTGGCCAATACCTAACTACAGACTGCCTATTTTTCCATCTCCAGAGACTGCTCCTATCTCTCTCTCATTCTTCCTATCAAGATCATTCTTTCATTCATAGGATCATAGGATCATAGGACGTTACTAGGCCAATGGCGCTGGGGCCCTTACAAGCCTAGCCAAGAGTTTATCCCCCCAAAGAAACCTCAGTCAGCACTTCATTCAGACTTTCCTTCTTCTGTCCCTTCCACCTATCATTAAAAACCTGTTGTGCACCTCTTGTCCAATCTAAGTCTAAACCCTTGTGGGACTTTCCAGCAATACTGTAATAATATCTCCTCCTCTCATCCGTTCAGTCTCTATTTCACTTTTCATTCTTTTCCAATTCAATCAGTTTAGTTTATGTTAACCAGCCATAATATATTTGTTATCAATGATGTTTGAAGAGTAGGCTTTAAATCCAGAATTCCCAGACCTTCCTTTTCTTTTGCTATTGTTAACCCTTCCCATGCCACTCTGGGTCATTCTCCATCCCAGACAAAATATCTACATAATCTCTTTACCTTTTTCAAAAAAAAAAGAGTCTGGTAAAAACCAAAAAGCATGTCTCACATATTCAAATTGTGGCATCATGCACATTTTTAATGCTTGCACACTGATCCACTTGCACATTTATTATATTCCAAATCTGCAAGGGGTGCCTAATCTTATTATAAATCTTCTCAAATGTGTTTTTCACTAGCTTTCCTACTTGATTACCTACACAAACTCTCACATATTTCATTTGATCTACCCATAGTCCATCCCATTGTTCTTGACCACCTATATTTACCCTTGATCCAGTCCTGACCTCCTTTGTCTTCTCCTTATTTATGTTATATCCCAAAAGCTTTCCAACTTCACTTAAAATTGTCCATAGTATCTTTTCATCTTCTTTAAAGTTAGTCATTGTCACAAGGACATCATCTGCATATGTCTCTTCTCTCTCCTCCACCTATGCCCCCTTAATGTTCATATTCCTTATGGTTTTTACCAATGGCTCCATATAAAGAGCAAACAAGAATGGAGAAAGAGGGCATCCTTGGCATGTTCCTCTTTACTTAATTTCTCAAATAATCTTGTCCTAGTTTTCACCTTAGTTGTAGCTCCACAATACATTTTTTCAGCATACCAATCCAACCCTCAGAGAAACACCTGTTTTCCACCCCCTGGAACATGCAGTCAGTTTATTCTATTGACAACTTTTTCCGTGTCCAATGAAAGTAAAGCAAATTCCTCATTCATATCCTGTGCACCTTGCATTATCAAGAATTTCTTAGTTAAATCAGCCACTGACCCTGACTCACAATCCTCTTCCAAATGTTTGCTAATGTGTCACCCCTATCTGCATAAAACATTTATGATCATGGCTTAAGATGGGTATTTATCTGTATCATGAAGGATAAATGGGATTTTTTTTAACTTGTTTATGAATAACTGAGATGATAGCTTCCTTCCACAAATTTGGTGGGTTTCCTCCTTCTAATGCTCTATTAAACAATTCTAACTACCTTAATATCACAGCTTATTTGTTTAATACCCAAAACTTTATTGTTAGGCCATCACTCCCTAGGATACTTTCTCTCTACCTCTTGCAAGAACCCTAAATCTGGTATCTGCTATTTGCTTCCACCCATTCAACCATTTTTACCCTGCTTCCCCTCTTCTTTATTGATAATATTCCCTAGATCCTTCTAGGATCCCTTACAAGGTTAGTTCCTCCTTCTTTAATTTAAATATTACCCTGTGTATTCTCTGTTGTTTTAGTCTTATTGCCAGAACCTTTGTCACCTTCAGGTTAGTGTCAAAATACAATTTCTGTACAACAATTCTCTTCACCATATTTTTTCATCTTCCCATTTTTGTAGTTGCTGTTTAATTTCCCTCTCCATATCTGTCACCCTTTTGTTACCCTTTCTTTTTTCCTGTTGTATTTCTTCCAACGCCTTTAAAAGAGCATGTTTACCTCTTCCCAGCTCCTTATTTCTTCTTTGCACTCTGTCTTGAATCTTCTTCTGATTTTTCTTCTTAATCTCATCCCACACTCCCCCATAATCCTTACTTTGCAGCTCTTTATTTATTCTTTGCTTTATGCACTCCTTCCACTCCTTCCTCTCCAAAATATACATAAGGATTCTCATTACCTTACTGACAGTGTTTCCCCCCTGAAAATGAAATTTAATGTCAGTGTATGGTCTGAGTGTGTCAGGGGTTCAGCTATTGTTTTTGTCCAATAGTGGCATGTTTTCTTTCAATACATAACCTCTATAAAGTCTGTCCCAACTATTATATCTGTAGAGGGAAAAGTATACTCCTCCCTCCCTCTCTCTCCTTTCTTATCTGACCTCCAGGTATCTACCATCTCCCACTGACATAAAAAAGTCTTTTGATCACTTACCTTTTTGTGTTATTCTTCAACGCTAGGGCCTCTATCAACCTTATCCCTACTGACTGTTAGATTCTTGTCCCCAGCATAGAAGACTGTACCTTCCTGAAATGTTCCCAATTCCATCAATAAACCACTTAAAGCCACTAATTTAATACCTGAGGGGAAGTAATTTGCCATTTTGAGTTACTCCTTTTTACAGTTTTAATCAGTGGTCTAACAGAACAAGATTTCAAAGGAACCCAACACTAGTAATTTCAAAATTACAACAGGAATTGGTAAAAAAAAACATGCAGTGCAGCAGTCTTTCTTAGAGTGGGGACCAAGATGGCCTGCACTTCCTGAAGCAATATTACAGTCCAGAATTAAGTGCAGTCATTCACATCCCTCTCTCTCAACTGTCCAGATTTTCATAGAACATCTAGATTTTTGTTTCTTATTTTTTTTTTTTATATTTATTATTTATTGACATTTGGTTATCAGGAAAGTCTGACTGGTTCAAGGAACCCATTTTCAGTGAAGGCCCAGGGAGAAAAGCCCCATTACATAGAATTATAAGTAAACATTACATAGATTAACATTTTACATGAAAGAGAGAATACTTTTGAATTACATAATATGCTGTACTGTACTATACAGGAGAGATACAAATCATATTAATTAAATTTGACAGTGTACTAAGAAAAAATCATGACATGTTAGTAATCAAAGCAGAGGAAGACATTTTGTAATAAAGATCAAGATGGATGGAAGTGGGGAAGGTAAGATATGATTTGTAATTAAACACCATGATAGAGGTTAAAGGGTGGTTATATTTGAGAGGCTATATAGTACAGAGGAGGTAGTGGAGGTTACTCTAGGCTTTAAGGGTAGGAAATAGGTATAGGGACTTAGACATGGTTAGGGGATGCGTAATGATAATTAGCATGATTTATAATTGGAGTAGATCAAAGATTTAAGCAATAAATCTTTTAGATTATGCTTGAATTGCATGAGGGTAGAATTAACTCTGATGTCTAGAGGTAGGGCGTTCCACAGTGTAGCCACTGAGTAGGAGTATAGACTTTATCCAGCAGTTTTAATTTGGTTTATATAGAGAGAGGAGTTGTTTGTACTCTGAACAGAGAGTCCTTCTGAGAATATACATTTGGAATATTGAGTTTAGAGCAGGGGCAGGCTACAGGTATTTTGTGGACAGATGTTAGTTGACAGTAGTTAAGGTGATGTTGAAGTTCAAGCCAATTAAGGGAGTTAAGAGTTGTGCAGTGATGACTATAATGGATGCATCAGTTGTAAATTTAACAGTCTTATTGTAGCATAAGTCGGGTGGTGCTGCGGTAGCGTTGTCGCCTCATAATATGATGTTGTCATGTTCGATTCTTAGCTAGAGCGTCTTCTGCGTGGAGACATGTGTGAATGGGCGTACCTTCGTTGAAGGTTGTGTGTCAGAGCTGGCAACCCAGCACGTAAAAATCTACTGCCAATCATTAGCAGACCGGAGTTCCACTGTGGCGACCCCTAACCGGGAAAAGCCGAAAGACACAACAACTTTGTAGCTTGAGTCAAGCTTATTTTTTTTTTTTAGTTTGGTTTGTAGGCTGGTCAATATAGGGGTACCATGAAGTAGTGAGCATACCAGATAGGTTGTGGATAGTGTGGCTTTTGTGGCTGTATCCAAAAAGTTTTTTGTGCCTATAGAGCATCCCTGGGTTTTGGTGTGTTTTTTTAAAGCATTATGTATGTGAAGATCAAAGGAAGTTTGTCTTCAATTATTATTCCTGATATTTTAGTTGGTGTGGGACTACTTCAATTTCTGTGTTATTCAGGGAGAAAATCTTGAAGTCTGGACATAGTGACCTTGGGGTAAAAATGAGGAGCTTCATTTTATTGAGGTTGAGTAGTAATTGGGCATTACGAGCCAGGACTCAATAGAAGTTAAAGCATCTTGAATTATTTGTCTAAGGTGTTCTGTGCTATTTGAAGAGGAAATGATGAATCATCTGCTTATGGGATTAATGTATTTTGACAGAAAGAAGTGTGAAGATTATTTATGTAGGCTTTGAAAAGGAAAGCTCCAAGGATGGAGCTTCAGGAACTCCTGTTTTGTTAGCTAACTATGGGGAAGGGGAGCCTTGCCATTTTACACATTGTAGTCTGTTGGATAGATAGCTAGTAAACCATTATAGAAAGGATGGTGAAAGGTCTAGGAGAGACAGCTGTTGTAGGCGTTTGGGGTACAAGACAGTGTTGAAAGCCTTAGATAGGTCAAGAAATAGTGCTGAGGCTGGTTTACCAGTGTCTTGCTTTATTAACTGTGTCTATGAAGGATATTAATGCAGTTGTTGTGCTATGAGTTGGCCTAACACCACGTTGGGTGGGAGTTAGTAGTTCATTGTGGAGAAGATGTTTAAGGAATTGTTTATCCACACATTTTTCTAAGAGTTTGGTGAGAGGGGATAAGATGGCAATGGGATGGTAGTTAGACAGTTCAGTAGATTTACCTCCTTTGTGCAATGGAATTGTGAATGATTTTTTCCAGTGGGAGGGGACAGATTCAGTGGTGGATCTATTGATAAGAATACTAATAGGTAGTTGATAGCATTGGCTGCAATTTTCACGTATTTGGCTGGCAGATTATCTGCAGAGACAGTGCAGAGTTTTAATTTTCTGTAGATGTTCTCACATGAAGTTAATGGGAACAGGTTGCAGTGAGAAGACATGAGGAGGTAAGGCTGTAATGCATATGGTTCCAGATGACCAGGATGTAAGTAGAATGTTTTTAGTGAAGGTCTGAGAGAGGGATGGATTGGGAATATTGTTGTTTGTGAGTTTGCTTGGGTTTGCAGTCATGTTAGCTTTATTTTCAATAAAGTATGTGTTGAACATTTCTGCAATTTGAGATGGGGATTTGTCCATGAATGAGCTGGGATTTTGTTTGGATACTAGGTTAAGTAATGAGGAGATGGAAGACCAGAATTTTTGGGGGTTGCTTTTGTGGTTAGTATATAGTTGAGTATAATAGTATTTTTTTTCATTAATTATATGTTTTTAACCTGGATGTGCAGTTGTCTATAATTTTGTAAATGTGTGTCAGTTTTATTCTTTTGCCACACCTTACAAACATTGTCTCTATTTATCACTATTTTGTTAGGGTTTGTTAGCCAAGGAGTGTAATTGACTTTGGTTCTTTTCTTTCTAGGTGGGGCTAAACTATTAAAGGTGTCTAGAAATGTTTTATTAAAGTGATTAACTGTGTTATCTAGGGGTGGTATTTTCAATATTTATCAGTTTAAGGATTTTAATGAGTTAATGAACAGCTGTGGGTTAAAGTTAATTAGGTTGCAGGACATTTTATTTTTATTTATTTATTTTATTTTATTTTATTTTACATTTGTTTACTGGGGAAGTACGACTGGGCTAGTTGCCCCTTTTCAGTGGTGGCCCTGGGAATTATAAGAGCACACAATATACAGGTCATGATAAACCTGTGCATACTTACAGAACATAGTATAATAGCACAAAGTTTTACAGATCATGATAGAGCGATCTACACAATGATGTCTGTCAGACTAAAAATTATATATATTAGAGCAGAGAGTAGGAGGGTGGGCTGGGTGAGGAAAGGACATGTGGATTCCGTCAGGTGAGGAACAGGAACATAACCAGTTGTTATTTAGATGGATCTTTAACATGTTTTGGAACTGTGCTAAGTTGTTGGTGTTCAGGATATTCTAAGGGATGGAGTTCCATACTTTAGAGATGTAATTTGAGTAGAGAGAGTCTCCAAAGCTGTTGGTAGATTTAGTAACTTTTAACAGTAATTTGTCAGAGGATCTTAGGGCCCTATTGTTGAGGTGGATTTGTATTAGTTTGTGTATGGCTGGATATTTTTCAGGATGGCATACTACAGAATGGGTTTGGGTTAGGTGGTTTAAGGATAAGAGGTTAGATAGTTCTAGCCATTTGAGTTTTTTTTGAGTGAGGCAGTGATGGGTTCTATTGGGTAGGTTGGCGGCAAATTTGGCTATCTTGTGGTAGCAGATTTCAAGTTTACTTTGATCAGTTTTCCTTAGGTTAGTTAGTATAGGGGAGGCATAGAGTAGGCTGGATAGTAGGTGGATCCTGGCAATTGCTTGCCTGGAGGAGTTGGTTCGATAAGCCTTAATCTGGTAAAGAGAACCTAATTTAATGCTGGTCTTTTTCATAGGTTCATAGGTGTTTACTAGGCTAATGACCACAAGGGCCTTTTTAAGCCTAGCCATGCATCCCAAAATTTCTGACGAGTTCTGATACCCTTGATAAGTGTAAGCATGGGCTTGGGAGATGAACCATTTACAGGTTACCTGTCTGCATCAGAGACATAGGTGCCAAACCAGAGATGAATTTCTGGTTTCCCATCCAAATATGCAAGTTGCACTTAAATTGGATTAGGGAGGAACTCTGCTTTACATGGATGGGAAGCCTGTTCCATATATGGGGTAGTCTCTGGGATACATACTTATCTCTCCAGCAGGTCCTATTTATATAACAGGCAAGGTTTAGGTCTTTAGAATGGGTAATTCTGGTACCGTTTGTTTTGTGGATATGCAAGAGGTCCATCAGAGTGAGGTCTGACAATGCCCTGTATGCCAGGCACAGATCTCCCCTCAAAAGCCTGTAGGAGACAGAATACAGGGATAGGGCCTTGAGGCGGTCTGCATAAGACATATTACTTATGCCCTGTATTCTTTTAGTGAGAAACCTCTGTGGTGTTCCAGTTGTTGGATATGCCTGGTTAGGTACATACCAAAGGGGGCACTGTTCTTAATGACAGGTCTGATGAATGCCGAATACAGTGGAACAATGACTTCCTTGGACTTAGATGCCATACCTTTGTTTATAAGTTGTGCAACATAGAATGATTTCCTCACCACTGCAGACACGTGATGATCATAGGCTAGATTACTATCTATGTTTGTCCCTAAGTCCCTGACTACTGGGTCAACTGTAAGGGGTGTGTTGTCAATATGATAGCTACCAGGGATGGATGACTTCCCAAAGGATACTATTATGCATTTCGTGGCATTTAGTTTTAGTCCATGACTCTGACACCAGTTGTTTGTCTGTGTCAGCCCCTCCCAGAGAACATTTGTGTCAGTGTGAGACTCAATGACAGCTCCTAATTTGCAATCATCTGCAAATTTAGTCAGCCAGAGACCACTGACATTGGCCTTGACTTCTGAGAAGTAAATGCCAAAAAGGAGAGGTCCAAGGACTGATCCCTGAGGGACTCCACTTGTGACTGGCTTCTTTGTAGAGGTGGACTCCCCAATTCTAACTTCCTGGGTCCTGTCTGTGAGCCAGTTCGCTATCCACTGGGTGACATATGGGTTTGTACATAACCTCTTGAGTTTGTCAACAATGACTGAGTGGGGCTTTGTGTCAAATGCCTTGGCCAGGTCAAGGTAAGGAATGTGAATGATGTTGCCCCCATCGATTGCTTTAGTGACCTTCTCAAAGAAGTCCACCAGGTTGAGTAGGCATGATCTGCCCTTTACGAAACCAAACTGGGTTGGGTCCAGTGACTGGAGGTTTACTATATCTCTACTGAGCATCTCCATGATAATTCTTTATATACAAGACTAGTGAGACTTATGGGTCTGTAGTTTCCAGGGTCTGTAGATGGCCCACCTTTGTGCAGAGGGATGACTGTTGCCTTTCTCCATTCATGAGGCATGAAGCCCATTTGGAGGCTACAGTTAAATAGTAATTCAAGAAGCCCTGATAGGTCATGTTTCATGCTATTTAGAAGGCATCCTGGGATATTCTCTTGGCCCATTGATGCAGTGTCCTTGGTCTTACAGACAGAAATATCACAGTCAGTTCTCTAACCCAGGACCTTAGGCACTAGAGTCAGCATAATGTACCACAACACCAAGATCTCATCTTTCTTTAAACTCACTGAACATACACCTTGTGCCAAGAGAAAGTTGCCATAAGAATGTCTCACAAATGGAGACATCTTGGGAAATTTTGCTGATAAAAAGTTTTACTCATTATCAGAGTTGCAGCCCAAAGACACTGACTACAAGACATCTTCCTCATCCGGTTTACTATCTTAGGAACATGGGCTAGAGGAATTCCTCTTTATTCTCGCTGTACATGTTGCTCCTGACATGAAAGACTAGGACATCAGAGGGTTAAATTTGTGCCATATAGCCACATTACTTACTGGCATACTCAAAGGTGTCAAAGGCTAGGCAGATGTTGGCAAGGTAGTGGTCCAGTCATCATAAGCTATATGCTTGTCAAATTTTAAATTATTATCAATAGTGACACCTAGCAGCTTCATTTCTGAGACTGGCTCAATTGTCATGTGGTTGAATGAGGTAATTTTAAAGTCCTGGTTGAGGTTGTTTGGTTTGTGATTGCTGTTGTTGTGGAATAACATTAGTTTGGTTTTGTTGGGGTTTAGGTTGAGCTGATGTTTATTTATGCAAGTTTTGATGGCAGTGAAGGATCTTTGGGTAACATCTAGTACTTGTGGCAAGGTGGGTTAGAGCAGATGACAGTGCAGTCATCTGCATATTCTATGATGGTAGCAAGGTTAGTTTCAGTATGGAGGTTATTGGTGAGGACTGAGAAAAGCAGTGGACCAAGTATTGAGCCTTGTGGGATACCTACTGTTACAGGAAGATCATTTTGCCACTTGATGGCTTGTTGATGGTCTGAAAGGTAATTTTGGAACCATGCAAAGGTATTTTTAGATATGTCAAGGGATGCCAGATCTTATATGAGCTGTTTGTGGGACACTGTTCAAATGCCTTTGACATATCTAGAAATATTGAGGTGACCATTTGGCCATTATTTTTTAGTTGGTTTACCATGTTGCTGAAGTGTAGCAGGGCAGTGGTGGTATTGTGGCCTGGCCGAAATCCATGCAGTGAGTTGGCAAGAAGTTTCTTTGTTAATAGATGGTCCATTAGCTGGGAGTGGATGCATTTTTCTAAATTTTTGAAAGAGGGGATAGTATGGAGATTGGTCTATAGTTGGTAAGTTCTAATGAACATCCCCCTTTGTGGAGAGGAATTACACAAGAGATTTTCCATAATTTTGGTATATACTATTCTGAGATGGATCTATTGATCAGTATTGATATAGGGTAACAGATGACATCAGCTGATAGTTTGAGATATTAATTTGGAAGTTTGTCAGCGGCAAGAGTTGTTTGCTTAATAATTTCTTTATCTTTCCTATTTGGATGGGTTTGAGTGAGAGTGAGGGAGGAGTGTCTGTGATTACAGGTTGAGTAATTTGCAGGGAACCATCTTTATTTTGTATGAGTAATAGTATAGAGTTTATGAAGATGGAGTTAAATTGGGATGCTATACTCTCTTCTGAGGTATGGGTGTTTGGAGATGGGTGGAAGTATGACCTGGAGGTATAATTTGTTTGATAGTACCCCAGAATTTTTGTGAGTTATTTTGATGATTGAATTGCATTGTAGAGTAGTACTGTATTTTTTCATTTTTTTATTTGTTTTTTTGCAAATGTTTCTTAAGTGACGGTAGCTATCAAGGGAGGCTTTGTTTTTTTTGGCCTGATGTTGGTACCAGAGTTTGTCTCTTTGTTTTAGTGGTTGCCTGGTTTCTTTTGTGAGCCATGGGCAGTAATTTGTTTTAGTTCTAATGTGTATAGTAGGGGCTAGGGTATTTAGTATAACCAAAAATGTATTGTTAAAGTGTTGGACTGCTGCATCTAATGGAGGTAGTTAAGTGGGAAACAACTGCAGTTTTGGAGCATTTGTTTAAATGTGTCTATGGAGAAGTTTTTTGTATTACATACTTGTTTAGATTATATAGTTTTTGTGAGAGTGTTGTGTTGCCTTAAGAAATAGGTTAGTAGGTGCCACTAAATCTGTCTGGTAGACAACCTGAGTGATAAATAAGTGAGGGCTTGTTTGTCAAGAGTCCAGTGGAGAATTGATTGTTTGTTGCTGTTTTTGTCTACCCTGGTTGGTGTTTGTATTAGCTGGGTGAACCCATGTAGGCTTATGTAATTTGAGGGTTTTTCAGAGGAGTAGGTTTGCCAATCAGTTTTGAAATCTCCCACTATGATGGTTTCTTGGCTAAATGTAGTGGATCCTCATGAGAGTAGTTTCTCTATATTAGACGGGGCATTGTTGGGTGGGATGTATACTGCTAGTAGGATTATATGTTTATTGTTGTTGATTTTTTAGGCTTGAGGCTAGTAGTTCTGTATTATGTAGGTCTTGGTGGTTTATTTGTAGTTCAAAGTTAAGAGAGTCCTTATATAGTATTGCTACACCTCCACCTCACTTTTTTAATCTGTCTAGTCTAAGAATATTATAGCCAGGGGGTATTATTTCCTTGTTGTTTATGTGGAGTTTAAGCCAGATTTATGTTAGGACAGCAATGTCAGGGGTGTAATGGGAGAGGGTAGCACTGAATTTGTGTATTTTGTTTAACTGGCTCCTGAGATTTATGTTAATAAAAATGATGTTGGATCTACTTTTGGGTGCATTGCTGATTGGTAGGGTGTTGGGCTTAATTGTTGTTTGAGGTTTTATTTGTTTAGTGGGTAGGTTTTGTTGGCTTGAATTTGGGCCTGGGTTAGGATTGATGTCTCTGCATACTTGAAGGTTTATTTTTTGTGAGATTTACTACAAATATGTTTAGTAGGTGATTGGGGTTGTCTCAGTGATAGCTGTGGTATTTGTCCAGATGGGATATAGTCCTATAGGTGTATGTTGGTAAGTGGTCACTTAGATTGTAGTCACCTGGGAAAAACAATCAGCAAGTACAAATTTATCAGTGTATATCTTGCCTGGCACTGCTTAAACCCTGTTAAGGGTTGGCATTAAAAATCAGATATATCTTGTCCAGAATAACTAGTAAATAAAAAAAGATAATATGCTCAGTTAATTAGGTCAGGAGATCACTACACTATAAAGACCTTCTAGTGCACACATTGCTAACTTGGACTGCAAGAGAAGGAATGGTTTGCTTCCAGGTCCTACAGTAATGCTGCGGTATATGTAAACATATGGATTTTAAGCAGGGAACAATCATTTGAAATTAATTTAGTTTTACTGGCTATGTCTCATACTGAGTCCAGTCCCTTGTTAAGTACAGATTAGGTGAAACTTGTAATGTTACAAACATTAAACAGCCCTAGTATATGTTAAACATGAGAAAGGGACATACATATCACAGTGACTGTACTGCTTTTATTAAAATTGAGTGAAGGACCCATAAGGCACTGACTCTTTCTGCTTTCTGCTTTTTATTGTAGGGTGCAGAGCATTCGGTTTTGGATATGATGGAGGATGGCGGATGGTCTATGAAGGTTGTTATTACTTCATGTCACAGTGACTGCACTGCCTTGATTAGTGTTGAGTGAAGGAGCCGTGAGGTACTGACTTTAATTTTTGGTCTGTTCCTCATACAATTTTAGGTTTTCTGGCAAATCACTGATGACTAAAATCACTTCATATCCTTCAGAAAACATGTACTAACAAAAATTATGTTATTCTAGCAACTAAGTTAATAAGAGTAATATTTAAAATCTGTCCCTATTTTTGGGCCATTTTTTCCTACTGTTTTAGTCTTTGTCCAGATTTATTGCATTAAGAGATTGAGAGGTATCGTGGGCTGATTCTTTCTTTCAACTAGCATGAATCAGTCAAAGGTGTCAATAGAAATTCTTAATACTGAAGAACAAAGGGAGATTTGCTGGGCCTGTTGGATGTATAATGTTTATAATTAAAAATCAAATTATAAAAGGGCATGATGTCAAATTAAGTTAAGTCCTACTATTTGCATGTTAGCAAGTCATCCAATAATTATTACTGACTACTTCCTGAATCTCCATCTTTGAAGCATGAATTTCCTCCTTCCTAAATGTGTTATACTTCCCAACAGGAATAAATATGCTTAGTGGTGCCTATCTTTGAAAGTATCTTGTTTAAAACTTTTTTTATTTCCATCATCACAAATTTATTGCCACATTTTTTTTTCAAAGGCAAGCAATTTTACATTTTAAACAGTAGTTAAAACCTGTAAATAATTATTCTGTCAATGCAACAGGCTATACACAGCACAGGCCAAAGTCTTATGCTATTGTTAACTCTTAATATGTTTAGTTAAACATAAAGCAGTCTTTGGACTATCTACCTAGACAATTAATGACATCAGAAAAGTTGTGTAAAGCTGGCAGTAGCAGTAGCTATAAAGCAAGCTTATCTTCAGGAAATGGCAGCTGCATTAAAAAGTCTCTTACTGTACAGTAGCTTTTATGTACCCTATTCCAGGAGTCAGAGCAAATATTAATCTGGAGTTGGCTAGGATGTGAGACTGTAATCTTCTTATTTACAGAAATTTAAATTCAATGACACTATATAATAAAGAAAGGCAGTACAAAAGGCAGACTAGAATCCAGGACAGCTTACTGAGCACAACATCTCTAATTTATACTGAACCTAACCAAATGAATGAACATATTGACCCTGTTTTTGTTGGTTCACCTAACTCTCACTGTTGAAAACAATAGTGCATGGTTAATGCACCTTAAATGCATTCAGTACTCGGTTTCCTGATCTGACACAAACATTACATTATATTTATGTGACGATTGGGGAGAGATGGGCGAAGGCTGCCAGCCTAGTCAAATAGAAATTGATATATAATTCTGGCATTTGTAAATAAATGTAAAATACAGGCATGTTTTATTGAATGGAAAAGAATACTGTGAAATGTGGAACTGCAAAATATGTGACAACATTGCACTCTACTGGCCCAGTGAAGCATGTTGTGACCCTTTCATGTTAGAATTCAGCTCCAGTATGTCTGGATGAAGGTTTCATGCCCATTGTTTTAAGGCTAAAGTTTATGACCAGAATTTACATGTGGATGGTGCTTTACTGCTCTGGTTTCTGTTAGAATATACATGTGAAATGTCTTCTATTGTTGTAAGTTTCTGAGCAGGTGTTAGATTGCTAAATAATGCAGTTTGTTTGTCTGGGAAAACCTAAGTGTCAACATGATGTAATTTGGGAGGGACTCAGCAAACATGTTTGTTAGTAATGTTTAAATACTATTTCTCACAAAAGACTTGGAGCATTTTGACTTTGGACATCTAACTCAGCACTCTGTCTTATGCTCACATGTACATTTCTAGCACTGTGATTTCTTGTAGGAATAGTTAAAGCTAGTAAAGATTAATTAGGCATTTTTCTTTGAAATCAGACCTGTCCTACTGTATTATTTTAAGTTTCTGTGTGATCTCTGAACTCTTAGATATCTCTGTGGTGTAGTAGTTTTGTCTTGTGTTTTAATTATTTATTATTAAATATTTTTAAAACCTTCTACCTGTGGCTGGTTTGTGTAGAGATAAGCTCTAGAGTACATTGCATATTTATAGAGGTTATTGTAAGAGGCCACTCTAAAGTAAGCCTTGACTGTTAGTCATACTACCATTGGATAATAATATTGCACAGTAATAATTGAACACCCTTTTAAGGGCCTTTTAGTAGCTGATATTATTAGCTGGGTGGTGGCAGTAATTACTACCATATAGTCTGGGTAAAGGGGCACAGCTGGAGAACCTGTGTCAGCCTTTCCCAAGAGGGTCTGTGAAGTTGTATAAATACTTATCTCAAAGTGTGTGTGTGTTGTGTCAACTACTTGTCAGGGACACAAAGCACTGGTTGGACAGAGAGGGTACTGGAGGTTCTAGCTTGCCCAGCTAGGCTGAGACCTGGACCCTATAGCTGAGTCAGGGGGGAGTCTTATTGGGGACCTGGTGAGCAAAGGAGCAACCAGCCCCAGACTGACTGTGATCTCTGTGTGCACTTAAGGAAAATTGCACTTTACTGTGTGTATTAGTTATCCTTTTCTCTCTTCTATGAGGCGACCTCCCTGGTGTTAGTGGTGAGAATTGAGGCTCCTTGATTGCTGGGCCAGGGCACGGTCGTCACAATTTATATTTATTATTTATTCTTTCCATAAGTGGGAAGACTATTTTTCCTCATACAAGGGACTAAAGTTCTCCACAACTGATAAAAGTAACGGTTTATACTTAATGAATTGCAGTTATCTAGTCTTAACAGCAACTATATAACTGGAAGGATGATTTAGCATAATGATCAAGGTCTTTACCCTATAAACATAAGGTACAGGGTTTGATTCTGACCGCAAGTTGTTGACTAGGCTTAAAATAACCCTTCAAGGCAGTTAGCTTTTTGTTCAGCTATGAACCTATACAAGTGTCTTTGCTGGGACACTCCAACCAACCTATCAATACACAGGGAAAATGTCAAACAACATGATTCAGTGGATTCCTAGACTTTGAACTTAAAACAAACAATGAGCTAGAATAAATAAATAAGTTACAAGAGGTTACAGCTGCAGTTGAGGGGTAAGATGTGATTTACTTTCAGTTTTTAGTATCTTGCTATACTTCTCTGCCCCACAACACTTGAATACAATATGCTGAAGCCATGCTGGCTGTTTCACTGAGCAACTGTGTGTTGTCATACCTGTAACCTTTTTTCCATTACACCAACTTTACCTTACAACAGGTTATGTCTCAGGTGAACACAAATGAGCAAGAAGGTGAAATGCTTGAGATGGTAAAGCCACAGGTAATAAAGCTGCTTGTGTTTTACAGAGATGCAGAGAACTCGTTGTTTTCTGGTGGAACTATCAATGTCACATGTGAATGACTCAATGAAAGGGAAAGAGAAATGATGGAATTCCATAAGTGGCTGAGAAACAATGACCAGGACACTGAATAATACATAGCCACGAGTATAAGGGGCTCCAGGGGCTCTACAACAGGGACTCCTGCATAAAAGCTTAGATGGGAAGGAGGTGCTGGAAGTTAGATTGGAAACTATATCAAATGAAAAGTCCTAAAGTGGATTCAGGGTGGGAGAAAAATAGTATCATTACTGAGGCTGTAGAGAGGGCAGAAGATGATAATAAACAATAATAATTCTGGCTCTGTGTCATATATATCATACAGAGATAATGCCCTGACTTTGATTCACATGGCCTGGGTTTGATCAGTAATCCAGGCACTGCAGGAGCCAGTCAGGGATGTGAAATGGAATGCCTGATGCTGGCTCACATTTCTGTGATGGGGTAAAGTTTGTTCTGCTGCATTGCTGGCTTTTGTGGTGAGGTGACAGCAAAGCATGCAGCATACAGGCTGGTGATAAGCACCTGGCTCTGGAGCAGCCTTCCAGAGGTGAATGTGTCAAAGGAAGAAGGCACATCTAGCCCTTACAAGTGTGAGTGGAGACATCAGACTCCAGGGTATGGACCACTAAAACAGAAAACCTCCAATGACTGCCAGGAGGATTGTCTGCTGTCATCAGGATGATTGTCTTTGATGACTGTAACTTCTTATCTGAAGGGGAATGAAATACTGATCAGATTGCAAGGTATTTAATGACTGACAGACAAACAAATAAAAAGAGAAGAACAGGCAATAAAGAAGAAAGTGGGGATTGGAAGGTGATGCTCAGATACTGTGAATATAACATTCACATTGGCTATACTAAGTAACAGGATTTGGTATTACTGGGATTCATGGTGCTGAGAAAGTGATGGGTCACAATGCATGTTCAAAATGCAATACATTGCACTATCTAGACAAGTATTGATGACATGAAGACATGTGGACCAAAATGTTGGTGAGGACACTCTCTACAAAAAGGAAGTTAAATTCATATTGTACTTGATTTTGTTTACTTGCAATTTGTTTACTGAGACTGTTTTTGGTACATTAAAACAAAAACAGTGTTTATATTTTTCTACTTAAAAACAACTTGTTTAGCCAGAGGTTGGGGGCAGTCTTAAAAAAAAGTAGTAGTTACTCTTGTAAGAGAAGACAAATTGCTGTCATTTCTATGAGCACCACTGGATCTCTAAGAGTTGCTGATTGGTTCTCCAGTTTCTTCTGATTACTTTAAGTGCTATTTATAGCACAAGTGTGTACTGAGGTGTAGTTGTAACTGAATAGTGGGTAGTGAGAACATTTTAATTTTTCTCTTAAATTAGTATTTCTGTTGCATTGTTGATTTACAGTTACTTGACTGAGTGCAGGGGCAAGACTAGCTTTTACTTATCTTTTCCTGGCTTCACAAATCTGCTGCTAGCTGTGCTGGAAGCATCAAGACTCTCTGAGTTGCTCTACTGGAATGCTGCTGCATCCATATAGTATTTCTTGATAACCTCCTATAGAATCCATGTTGTGTGTCACCCTGTTGCACCACTGATGGTATTCTAATAAGTACCCCACTGCCCTACTTCACCTCCCTTACTTTCCTTGTGCACTTAACCAATTGACACTTAAAGTACTGGACAATATAGAGGACCACCATCCTCCTAGCCCTTGGTATATTGAAGCAGTGTAGCAACTGAGTTATACTCACTGATAAAGAAATCCTACCTTATCAGAATGCTCTGTCTGTGAGAGGTGTAAATGTATGGCTTGTATGATGGGCAGCAACAAACTCCTACTTTATCAGAACACTGTCTGTGAGAGGTGCAAATGTATGGCTTGTATGATGGACAGCAACAACACTCCTACATTATGAAAACGCTCTGTCTGTGACAGGTGCAAATGTATGGCTTGTATGATGGACAGCAACAACACTCCTACCTTATGAAAACACTCTGTCTGTGAGAGGTGCAAATGTATGGCTTGTATGATGGACAGCAACACCACTCCTACCTTATCAGAACACTCTGTATGTGAAAGGTGTACATGCATGGCTTGTATGATGGGCAACAATAGCACTCCTACCTTTTGAGAACACTCTGTCTGTGAGAGGTACAAATGTATGGCTTGTATGATGGCATCCCTGTCAATGACAGCAGAAACAGTCAGTGAGTATCACAGAGTCATACCTCCACATCAGCATCTATATTTTCATATAAAACGCACTAAAATGACATAAGCTTATGCCATAAAAAATTCTTCCAAAGGCCTTCTAGAACTTGTATGAACAGGCCTCAGTAGAAGTCCCTCTAATCATCTACAAGAAGTTACCAACAGCAATGTTGCTCCCAGTCAGATAATATTAAACTTGTTTCTGATAAAAGATAAAAAATATGAAATAGCACCCAACATTGCTATGAGCTTCTCTTTACTGGGTCTCCCAATCAACCCTTCTGATATAAATATACTACCCATATCACTAATATACTACCCGTTCTCCACTAACTTCACCCTCAAAACCCTCATTCAGACACCACTCATCCCGATCCATTATACCCAACCATCACTACTGAACATATTCTTAAGGTATTAACCCAAACCACTTCTTCCATGGGTCCCAACAACATACCTGGGTGCTTATTAGACAACCTCAAACAGGCTCTCACTAAGCCTCTCTTTAAACTGTTTAACTAACCTAGCCACAGGCTACCTGACCAAATCTTGGTGTACTGCTGAGGTGATTCTCAGTCATAAGAGTGGCTCTGCCATGGACCCTGGGAATAACAGCCCAATCAGCCTTAAAAGTCTGACCTGTAAAACTATGGAAAATATCTTAACTGATCTCATTAATTATGATATTAAAAATCTTATTAGGCTTGACCCTCAGCAATTTGATTTTTGTCAAAGGAAGATCATGCCTGTTAAACATTGTTAATGTTTTTGAGAGAGTCATGGAAGCTGTAGACAGTGGTCATGCTATTCATGCAATTTATGCAGCTCTGGCCAAGGCATTCAATGCCATACCCAATGCCACAATTGTAGGGTAACTATATCATCCTTAGCCTCATGTGAGATAGATAGCCAACATGCCACAATTGTAAGGTACTCATCCTTAGCCTCATGTGGTGAGATAGATAGCTAACATGACAATTGTAGGATAACTATATCATCCTTAGCCTCATGTGGTGATATAGATAGCCAGCATTCCAACACTGTAGGGTAACTATATCACCCTTAGCCTTATGTGCTGAGATAAATAGCCAACATGGCGATTGTAGGGTAACTATATCATCTTTAGCCTCATGTGGTGAGATAGATAACTAACATGCCACAGTTGTAGGGTAACTATATCATCTTTAGCCTCATGTGGTGAGATAGATAACTAACATGCCACAGTTGTAGGGTAACTATATCATCCTTAGCCTCATGTGGTGAGATAGATAACTAACATGCCACAATTGTAGGGTAACTATATCATCCTTAGCCTCATGTGGTGAGACAGATAGCCAACATGGTGATTGTAGGGTAACTATATCATCCTTAGCCTCATGTGGTAAGATAGATAGCCAACATGCCACAACTGAAGGGTAACTATATCATCCTTAGCCTCATGTGTTGAGCTAGATAGCCAACAGGCTGAAAGACAGACCCCTCTACTGGGTTTTCTCTTGTTTGGCATCTATTTCTCTAATCTCAGAAATGATACCCATGAGATCTAGTTTATTACATCTGCAGAAGACTGCAAACTGGATATAATTTTCAAAATCCCCTCAGATATCTGCACCCGTCAGAAAGCTTCCCATAGTTAATATCTGGTGTAAGGACAATGGAGTTAAATCGGATGCTAAAAAGTATAGTACCATTTCTTTCAGAAAACAGGAATTATCCTCATCATATAGTAAAGATTACATACCTTTACTAAATGAAAATGCAGTCAGTGACCTGTTACTTGGGTTGATAGTTTACTCTGCTTTGATCATTATGTGGCAATGGTAGTCGGGAAATCCTTCTACTTAGCACAACTAATAGGCACATTTATTTCATCTAGGTCAAAGACATTATTTTTCCCTGTGCTAAGCATTGATGAGGCCCATGAATATAGTTGTACCTTTGGTACATATCTTACTCATTATATCAACAAAGTGAAAAAAGTGTGAAATGGTACATTGTATCAGGACTTAAGAACCTTAATTACCAGGAAAAACTGAAAGACCTGTCCTTGTACTCTGTGCCTTATAGACTGCTATGGGGTGACCTTTGAATTACTTACCACACCATTAGGGACCCGGTGTTCACAGCCTCCTATAAAATCATATAGCTCAGCCAACACTATAAACAGGGACCTGAAATTTCACCAACAGATCAATAGAACATGAAGGAGGGATAGTTTCATCACCAAGTGCTTCCCCCTTCTGTGGAATAAGCTTCCTCTGCCGGCTAAGCAATGTGAGTTAACATCCTCCTTAAATACAGCTTGGATTGCTAAATGGGTACTCTTAAGTATACCCTTGGATTAACTATCTTCTCCCTCCTTGAAAAGGAAGATAAAGCCTAAAGGATGGTGTTGGCAAAGTGTACACAATTGTTAGATTATAGCAGCCTTGAAACTCCTATGAGTCCTATGAAAGCACTCCTGTATGCCTAAGGTATATAGATCCCAACAGAATGTGTCATCTGTAAACAAAATAATTTGAAGTTTTAGTAGATGCAAGCTTTTGTATACCTAGATGACATGATCATGTGGATTTTACTCTGTGGCTGTCAGTGCTGTTTTGTTGATTTGAATTCATAACTTTACATCAGTATACAAATCACCAAATACAGAACAGGATGATGCTAAGTTCAGGAACATGCTTAGTAGACAGGCAAATGGGAACCCACAGTCATAGGAGACATTAATCTTCCAGGAATGATGTATATATGGTACCCATATGGAGGGACGAGAGACTCACATAGCGATGATAAAAACTGGGCTCATATCTTATTAATTATTGTTTCTAGTACAAATATCAACCAACAGGCTTAGATGTTAAGAAGTTTGTTCTACCAAAAAGTTTACTGATAACTCATGTTTCAATAATGATTCTACAAATGACGTGTTGTAATAGCAATGTGCAAATGTCTGTACAGCAGATTTTACAGCTGAAATACTCATAGTCACTTAGCACAAACTGAGAAAAGATCTGGGTACTCTAGTCCAATAAAAATAGGCAATATGTTGAAAATACAGATTTAGATGGTAAATCTGAAGGATGTTTCAACAGGCAAAAGATAGCTTCAGATAGCTTCTTGAGTTTCCAAAACTCAGATGTTTTGAAGTTGAAATCCTATTAAAAGTAATTCACTTAATACACAAGCTCCAGAAAAGTGGGCATGAGCAATTACTTAATACCCACCACGTTTAAACTCAGATTTCTGTAATTAAGTTGGTATTTGTACTAGAAAAGGTTAAATAATAAGATAACAGTCCTGTATTAGTAGGCAGGGTTATTGATTTTTTGATAGGTCTAAAGAAGCTTTTGTAAACATTTACATGAAAGCAGTTTTTAGAAAATGATCTGAATAAACAACATTAGACAGGTATATTGAAACATAATGGCTGGCATGACTTAAACAGAGAATAGTAATAAAATGATAGAGAGTGTCGTTCCAGTTTTCCATCTCCAATATTGTCTTTTTCATTGAAGTAGAAATATGTATACTTTGGATTTGTTGAGGTAAACTGATTGATAAAAGTTAAGGACAGTGGTCTGGACAGCCAAAGGCTCATATACTAATTAAGGCTAGAGGAATCCAACTAACATGATCCCTCTAAACAGTGGCTTGCTCCAGCCAACCACATGCAAGCTCCAGCCTCTGCAACTAACCACTCCCACTACCCAAACATACTTAAAGGCAAACATACTTTAACTTATATTAGAATGTTGTAATTTTGGGAGAGATGTATAAGCCCTCATCCATCAACTAATAAAGATTTTTTGATAGTTTTTATTTTGCCTTACAAGGAAGAAACTTTAAACATTTGTGCAGACCACATGCATTGCACACTTCAGGATATACCAGTGACTGTGCTGGTAACTGTTAACTTAATTCACCTGTCATCAAAAGTCTTGTATATCCAGCTTAAGTCCAATACTGGAATTTGAAATTCTTTTACATGCAAATCATATCCACCATGTTGTATTAACATACAAATGAATATGTTTTCCTAGACTGCCTTCCATTATCTGCAGTAGCAGTAGTTACTAATATTCAAGGCTCTTCTAAACCTTGACTTGATACAAAAAGATGTTGTCTGTTTTTGTGTACTTTCAGTGTCATTTTTGCTTCTCTCTACATTACTACTTTGTGTAATTAGATGGGTACTGACGTATTCCTATCCTTTCCTTTTCTAGGTCATAGTTTATGCTAAGCTCCTTTGTTCTCCATTATTCCAGATACTTTTACCTTATCAAGCATTCTTTCCCTGAGTTCCATTTCATGCTGCATATTTTTCTTCTTCCTAATATAGGGAAGAGCTCACCTTCCATGAGTCATCAAAGGTTGGAAGAGTCAGACTCTTCCATCGTCTAGTTGTTGTTTTCTTTGTTAATAGCATTATATTCCAGACTACAGTCTGTAGTGGGTCTTGTGCCTGTATTTCATCTAAGGTCCCTTCAAAGAATAATTATCTGATGAACTGAATATCTCTATGTGTTATCTGACTAAAAGGCAACTTGATGTCCTGTTGGAAACCTTTCAGCTCAGATCTCTTTCAGAATATGTGCTCCCATGTTCCCCTTTCCTGAGTCTGACACCGCCAACAGGAGGCATCCACTCCTGGGAAAATTTTGGCAAATCTGTTTGGAATATATGAAACTTTATGTTGATACTTCTTCCAAAAGATTTTATATTTTCAGGCTTTGGTTGCTGCTCTTGGTAACCATATTATTCTCCCCCACTGCTCATTAGTTATAGCTTTCCATAACATCTTCTCGAGCCTTTTCTTTTACTTATCTACTGTAGTACCAGACCAGATCTTCACATTTGTCCTTGTTGAATTCTAACTATCCTATTACTACTGACCATGCTTTCCCTTCTGAGTTATTCATATAGTTGTTGTTAGTTGTCTTATTAACCTTTTAAATAAAATCATTTTACCTTTGGGGAAATCTTCACCTCTTTCCAAGATTTTGTCTTTCCTTGACTTATTTGTTTATGTCAAAACCTTATTCCTGTTTTGCTTCTCATGCAGCTAAGGCTAACACGCCTTTCTCATAATTCCCTATTTAACATGCCAGTAGACAACATATCTTGCTTGCAGTGTTGAAGCGTCTTATACCCTTTCCATTTCTATTCTTATCCTATCAATTATCTGCACTTGAAATTTTTTTTTACCCTATGACCATAGATCAACTTTAGTAAGTCTTTGTTTCTTAAATAAGGACGTTTTCCTAATATCATTTCTTTACACTTTTCTTGATAGGATGACATTATACCCTTTCCATTTCTATTCTTATCCTATCAATTATCTGGACTTGAAATTTTTTTTTACCCTATGACCATAGATCAACTTTAGTAAGTCTTTGTTTCTTAAATAAGGACGTTTTCCTAATATCATTTCTTTACACTTTTCTTGATAGGATGACATTTGGAATCATATATAGTGTGGTTGCTTGAAAGACTTTACGACAAAGCCTTAAATTTGGCACAGCCACAACTTCCTTTAGTGTCACTTGTTCTTCACCTTCCTGGGCTTTTATGTGGTCACCCACTTGTGCTAATTGTTCTCTTCTCTCAGGGTTTTTTTTTCAGCTTTTAATTGCAGTCCTTTAGGTTTTGCTGCTCTTTGACAGCAAGGTGACATATACCATACTTGCTTTATTCTTTTTTCCAGATTGAAAGCTCCCTTTACTGAATTTCAAGCTTAATATCTTATCTATATGGAGCTTTTGGGGGAATGCACTTTCCATCAATGCAGCTCAAGTCCAAAGTACTCACCAATAAAGATTTTTCAAGAAAACAACCAAAGTTAGCCCTTTTCCTCTGGAGTATAGGATTCACCACCAAAGATTAACAAAGGTTCATTGAATTCAGCTAAGAGTCTTTAGCTATCCCTTTAGGACATTTTCAGTTAGTCCTAAGACATCACTGGTTTGGATGGGATAGACATCTATACAGGCAAACTAGTACATTCTTCAGGACCTCATGTATGTGTGTATATATATATATATATATATATATATATATATATATATATATATATATATATATGTATATATATGTATATATATATATATATGGTTCCCATTCAGAAGCCTGAAACATCATAAGCCTGAAAATCAAAATCCTGAAACCAAAAGCCTGAAAATTCAGAATCCTGAAAACTCAAAATCCTGAAAGCCCAAAATCCTGAAAGACCAAAATCCTGAAACTCAAAATCCTGAAAACACAAATAATGCTAATATGTCACTATAAAGACACTAATATCTACCAACTGACCCTGACCCTAACCCTAACCCTAAGGTCCGTCACTATCGCACACTCACCTGACCCGCGCCCTAACCCTAACTCACTTAAACCGCCCCTAACCCCAATATTTGTCACTATTGCATACATGCCTAACCTGCGCCCTAACCCTAACTCACTTAAACCACCCCTAACCCTAAAATAAAACCAACCGCACAATTACCTGACCCCAACGCATGACCTAACACCACAGGGCTAACAATAGCAAAGCCACAATGACATCAGTATGTCTATTTTGTGTTTTCAGGATTTTGAGTTTCAGGATTTTGGTCTTTCAGGATTTTGGGCTTTCAGGATTTTGAGTTTTCAGGATTCTGAATTTTCAGGCTTTTGGTTTCAGGATTTTGATTTTCAGGCTTATGATGTTTCAGGCTTCTGAATGGGAACCATATATATATATATATATATATATATATATATATACACACACACACACACACACACACACACACACACACACACACACACACACACACACACACACACACACATCATTCATATATGTCTATGTATTGTATTTCTCATTGTCTTTGTGACCCAGATCATGGCCAAAAAGACTCCATAGACTAGCCCACCTATTTGATTAGCAAGTAATAAAATAAAACAAGATGAGAAGGCAGTGGCTACAGGATTGCAGAATTTAGGCCTGATTAAACATGAATTAAAACAATTATTGTATAAGGATTTCGGTATTCTTTTCTAAGGCAAAAAGGGTGGTAATGGAATGTTTATCAGACATGAGGATAAGACAGGCATTCATGCAGAGTATACATTGAAATGGGTGAGGATAGAAATTAAAGAATTAATGACAAAGAAAAAAAGAAGCCAGATAAGTTCAGAATAAGCCAGGACAGATGGGTTGGTAAAAGAGGAAATAGCTTTAAGTCCTGCTTATATACTGCAGTTTCTAACTCTGTAATTTGTACAAGATCTACAGAGCAGGGTCTATGTGATCCATCATCTCAGTGGCTGGTAGAAACTTTTCAGTCTTATGTAGGTTACTAGCAGGGATTAAAAATTGTTAATAAGTGGCTAAGTGTATATTATAAGAATAATTCATGGTGAGGGTGAGGGTTAATAACAGGATTTGCTCATGAGCAGTATGCTGTAAGTATAAGAACAAAAGATATGTAACCAAACCCTCAGGTTAGTAGTGACTATACCTTACCATAACAAATAACCCGTAAGCTTTGAATTATTGTTGTTATGCGACATATTTAAAATAATTACAGTACCACCCATTTAAGAAAGATCTTACTAGCGTGATTTAAGTGAACTAAGTGAGATGAATCAATGTTGCTAATACAAAGTTCTGAAATCCTTAGATTTATTTATTTTTCTTCTGCTGTGGCAAAGCACCCTATATCTGCCATGCATGAGGTGGACCTCTTCACCCCCCACCTCTTATTTTCCTAACCCTGAAATATCTGTATCCTATGGAAACAATCAGATTCTCTGAGTGGTAATTTTGTTTTCTATTATTTCTACTTTGCTGTTTCTAATGAAGTGCACTTTTCATATTGAAGCATACGATTACCATTTAAAATCACTTTCTAAAGGGAGGGGCTATGTTTCCCCTACAGGAATGGCATACTATAATATTTTCTCATAATGGCAAAGTCAGGGTAGCAGTTTATAGTCACAGACCCTTAAGGCTGTTTAATGAGTGTTTTAAAGTAAACTATGATTTGGCTCTTTTCTTATGAAATGAAGACCAAGGAGCCTTTTAAACTGCATGCTTACATTTTACTAAGTCCTAGCATTGTAGATGCTGGTGAAACAAGTTACTCAATTTAAAAAGGAAAGTACTAGCTATAGGTGAAGGTTCTTAGCCATTCAGATTACTTCATTCATGGAAGTTTACTTAAGACACTATATATTATACAATGACGGGCCATTAATATTCAAAAATGAGCACACTGATTGGACAGCCCAACCAGAGTGCTCTTTGTAAATTGAGCATATACCAACAGCAAAAGTCCGGCCGCTAAAATATCATTGAGCAGCCAGACTGTTTTTTTTTTATTGCTATCTCTTATACACACATTAGTATGTAGGAAAGAGTCTGAAACTAAAGAGCATGTCGTTATTTAGCGACTTCCCTTGTAAAATTTGTGGTTTTCTGACAAATCAATGAGGAACGAAGTCGATAAATAATGGCAGGCATTACAGTTTCAGACTTTCTTTCCTTCAGACAATGCCTGATTATTCTCCCTTGTTTATTTATGCTTTGTCCACATTTCTTCCAATAAAAGATTGAGATGTACGTGCAAAAACAGAGAAAATACAAGGAAAATCAGGTACGTTCTGCAAACTAAAGAAACATACCTGATTTTCCTTATATTTTCCCCTGTCTCTCTTCTAGCTCTAAACTGATGGGAGGTTACAGGGTTTTTTTTTTTCAAAATAATAGCAACTGAGATTGTCCTTTCTCTGTTGCTTGCTTTCTAAAGCAGTGATGTGCTGGGAACTTAAGTCCCATATGCATGTGCAGTACATTATTAAAGGGCAGAATCAGGAAACAATGTGAAGGAACATCACAGCACTGTTATACAAAGACATTAAGGAAATTAAGTCATTTATTTTTTAAATAATATCATTGTATAATAGCAATAACTCACTTGTGATATATTGAAGATTTACCCAAGGTTGCCTTTGTTTAATCACTAGGGCTTAACCCTCATGATTAAACCACAGCAAACATGGGTAAATCTTTAATATACTACACCCACTTATTGGTTATTGCTATAATACATGATAACATAATTCCCACCAAAATAATGGGATTGTTTGAGATACAAATCAGTCTTTTTAAATGTGTGTGTGTGTGTGTGTGTGTGTGTGTGTGTGTGTGTGTGTGTGTGTGTGTGTGTGTGTGTGTGTGTGCGCATGTGTGTGTGTTAAATAAGGGGAGGCTATGAGATCTTGTAGATAGTAGTGTTTGTGACCACAGTAATGACAAAAAAGGAGCTATAGCATACAATAGTTTTGTCACAATTGGTCAGGTAGAAAAGTGCCTGTACATCGACTGGGTATTATAGGATATGAAGCACTAACTCAGTAAGTAATAAGCAAAAAAGGTAAATGTCAGTACTTCATCGATGATGCAGCCAACATAAGCACAGCTAAATGACTTCTACTTTTGAAATGAGGTTTTCTGATTCGATCCTTAAAACTCCACTGCCATTCATGAGCGGACAGGTGATCCACTGTGGTGAGCCCTAACCAGGAAAAGCCGAAAGAAGAAGTGTTTTAAGAGGTTTACCTTTGAAAAGTTGAAATGCAACTTGTTGAAAGACAGCTGCACGAAAGGATGTTTTCACAGTTAGCTGAAAAAAATGCGAATGCACATTGACATTCGCTCATTTCAGATTCGGCATTGTGGGTGCGGAGTGCACTATAGTGGAGACCGGGAAATGGATCTCTTCCCCATTGTAGTGTGTCCTATGAGTTAGAATATTAACGTAGGGGGAGGTGGGGAGTTCAGGGTGCCTTGCCCCCCTGCATTACATTGTGTGTTTGGCATTGTAGTTTGAAACTGAATGAATCTGCTGTTCGATTTGCTGAGTTTTGAAAATCGGTGCTGTTCGTAATGGCAGTTTCATCATTTCGGCTCACACAAAAGGCCATTCAACAGGTTGATTTTCAACCTTTCAAAGGTAAACCATTTTAAGATTGGGAAAAGAATTATGGTTCTGGGATGATGACTGATGAATGATATAAAGAAGGCTATAGATTCCTCTTTTAAATGGCATGACTTGCATAAGGATTCTTATTTTCCTTGGTATTTGCAGTAGAAAGGGTTTATAAGCAGTGTAAATAAAATAATATTCAAAACGGTATTATACCTTGTACACGTAAACTTCTTACTGTATAGGATCTGTCTATCTGTTGTCCAGTAAATGTGTTAGACTTATGATATAAGAGCAGACAATGAGAATGTGTAATTAAAGGTCTGTTTGGTTAATACAGAGCCCAATAGGTTTACACATTTAATTAGCTTCATATAGAGGAATAATCAAGTTTCAGAAGGTAAGTAAAGGGAGGGGTTGTGATGGTGTTACAATTCATTAACTTAATCGAGCTGATCCAAAGATGTATGTGCATTGCAACAATGATTAGAAAAACAATAGTGGAAGTGTTCATAAAACAATAATTATTTCAAAATGATTCACAGCTTAAAATGGGATATCAACTAAGAGATGGACCTGTAAGAAGCAGAATGATTTGTTTTGTGTTATAATGTGGTCAGGTACTACAAGTGCAAATGTTAACCAATACTAAAAATGTATGGAGTTTTACAACACCCACTTATAATAGCTTTTAATGCTAAAAATGTATAGTTTTACGACACCCACTTACAATAGCTTTTAATACTATGTTTGGAGTTTTACAACACCCACTTAGAATAGCTTTTAATACTAAAAATGTATAGACTTTTACAATACCCACTTAAAATAGCTTGTAATACTAAAAATGTATGGAGTTTTATAATACCCACTTAGAATAGCTTTTAATACTATGTATGGAGTTTTACAACACACACTTAGAATAGCCAAGAATAACTTTTAATACTAACTATGTATGGAGTTTTACAACACCCACTTAGAATAGCTTTGAATACTATGTATGGAGTTTAACAACACCCACTTAGAATAGCTAAAAATAGCTTTTAGGTTCATAGGTTCATAGGTTCATACTAGGCTATCTGCCCGAGGGCATTTACAAGCCTAGCCCATAGTTTTGTGGCTTACGCCACCCCTTTAGTATGGGGAACTATACCCATTATTTTGCTGTGCCTCTGTTGAGCAGTGACACTGAGGTAATCCCTGGGGTATATCTGCGATCTCCCATCCATTGGTCAAGATTTCTCTTGAACAAGGCCAGCGAGTTTTGCGACACCCACTTACAATAGCTTTGAATACTAACTATGTATGGAGTTTTACAGCACCCACTTAGAATAGCTTTTAATACTAAAAATGTATGGAGTTTTACAACACTCACTTAGAATAGCTTTTAATACTAAAAATGTATGGAGTTTTACAACACCCACTTAGAATAGCTTTTAATATTAACTATGTATGGAGTTTTACAAAACCCACTTAGAATAGCTTTTAATACTATGTATGGAGTTTTACAACACCCACTTAGAATAGCTAAAAATAGCATTTAATACTAAAAATGTATGGAGTTTTACAACACCCACTTAGAATAGCTTTTAATACTAAAAATGTATAGAGTTTTACGACACCCACTTACAACAGCTTTTAATACTAACTATGTATGGAGTTTTATAACACCCACTTAGAATAGCTTTTAATACTAACTATGTATGGAGTTTTACAACACCCACTTAGAATAGCTTTTAATTCTAAAACGGTATAGAGTTTTACAACACCCACGTAGAATAGCTTTTAATACTAAAAATGTATGGAGTTTTATAACACCCACTTAGAATAGCTTTTAATACTGACTATGTATGGAGTTTTACAACACCCACTTAGAATAGCTAAGAATAGCTTTTAATACTAACTATGTATGGAGTTTTACAACACCCACTTACAACAGCTTTTAATACTATGTATGGAGTTTTACAACACCCACTTAGAATAGCTTTTAATACTAAAAATGTATGGAGTTTTACAACACCCACTTAGAATAGCTTTTAATACTATGTATGGAGTTTTACAACACCCACTTAGAATAGCTAAAAATAGCATTTAATACTAAAAATGTATGGAGTTTTACAACACCCACTTAGAATAGCTTTTAATACTAAAAATGTATAGAGTTTTACGACACCCACTTACAACAGCTTTTAATACTAACTATGTATGGAGTTTTATAACACCCACTTAGAATAGCTTTTAATACTAACTATGTATGGAGTTTTACAACACCCACTTAGAATAGCTTTTAATTCTAAAACGGTATAGAGTTTTACAACACCCACGTAGAATAGCTTTTAATACTAAAAATGTATGGAGTTTTATAACACCCACTTAGAATAGCTTTTAATACTGACTATGTATGGAGTTTTACAACACCCACTTAGAATAGCTAAGAATAGCTTTTAATACTAACTATGTATGGAGTTTTACAACACCCACTTACAACAGCTTTTAATACTATGTATGGAGTTTTACAACACCCACTTAGAATAGCTTTTAATACTAAAACTGTATGGAGTTTTACAACACCCACTTAGAATAGCTTTTAATACTATGTATGGAGTTTTACAACACCCACTTAGAATAGCTTTTAATACTAAAAATGTATAGAGTTTTATGACACCCACTTAAATAGCTTTTAATACTAACTGTATGGAGTTTTACAACACCCACTTAGAATAGCTTTTAATGCTAAAACGGTATGGAGTTTTACAACACCCACTTAGAATAGCTTTTAATACTAACTGTGTATGGAGTTTTACAACAGCCACTTAGAATAGCTAAGAATAGCTTTTAATACTAACTATGTATGGAGTTTTACAACACCCACTTAGAACAGCTTTTAATACTATGTATGGAGTTTTACAACACCCACTTAGAATAGCTTTTAATACTAAAAATGTATGGAGTTTTACAACACTCACTTAGAATAGCTTTTAATACTATGTATGGAGTTTTACAACACCCACTTAGAACAGCTTTTAATACTATGTATGGAGTTTTACAACACCCACTTAGAATAGCTTTTAATACTAAAATGTATGGAGTTTTACAACACCCACTTAGAATAGCTTTTAATACTATGTATGGAGTTTTACAACACCCACTTAGATTAGCTTTTAATACTAACTATGTTTGGAGTTTTACAACACCCACTTAGAACAGCTTTTAATACTAACTATGTTTGGAGTTTTACAACACCCACTTAGAATAGCTTTTAATACTAACTATGTTTGGAGTTTTACAACACCCACTTAGAATAGCTTTTAATACTAACTATGTTTGGAGTTTTACAACACCCACTTAGAATAGCTTTTAATACTATGTATGGAGTTTTACAACACCCACTTAGAATAGCTTTTAATACTAACTATGTTTAGAGTTTTATAACACCCACTTAGAACAGCTTTTAATACTAACTATGTTTGGAATTTTACAACACCCACTTAGAATAGCTTTTAATACTAACTATGTTTGGAGTTTTACAACACCCACTTAGAACAGCTTTTAATACTATGTATGGAGTTTTACAACACCCACTTAGAATAGCTTTTAATACTAAAAATGTATGGAGTTTCACAACACTCACTTAGAATAGCTTTTAATACTATGTATGGAGTTTTACAACACCCACTTAGAACAGCTTTTAATACTATGTATGGAGTTTTACAACACCCACTTAGAATAGCTTTTAATACTAAAATGTATGGAGTTTTACAACACCCACTTAGAATAGCTTTTAATACTATGTATGGAGTTTTACAACACCCACTTAGAATAGCTTTTAATACTAACTATGTTTGGAGTTTTACAACACCCACTTAGAACAGCTTTTAATACTAACTATGTTTGGAGTTTTACAACACCCACTTAGAATAGCTTTTAATACTAACTATGTTTGGAGTTTCACAACACCCACTTAGAATAGCTTTTAATACTAACTATGTTTGGAGTTTTACAACACCCACTTAGAATAGCTTTTAATACTATGTATGGAGTTTTACAACACCCACTTAGAATAGCTTTTAATACTAACTATGTTTGGAGTTTTACAACACCCACTTAGAACAGCTTTTAATACTAACTATGTTTGGAGTTTTACAACACCCACTTAGAATAGCTTTTAATACTAACTATGTTTGGAGTTTTACAACACCCACTTAGAATAGCGTTTAATACTAACTATGTTTGGAGTTTTACAACACCTACTTAGAATAGCTAAAAATAGCATTTAATACTAAAAATGTATGGAGTTTTACAACACCCACTTAGAATAGCTTTTAATACTATGTTTGGAGTTTTACAACACCCACTTAGAATAGCTAAAAATAGCATTTAATACTAAAAATGTATAGAGTTTTACAACAACCACTAAGAATAGCTTTTAATACTAACTATGTTTGGAGTTTTACAACACCCACTTAGAATAGCTTTTAATACTATGTATGGAGTTTTACAACACCCAGTTAGAATAGCTTTTAATACTAATTATGTTTGGAGTTTTACAACACCAACTTAGAATAGCTTGTAATACTAACTATGGAGTTTTACAACACCCACTTAGAATAGCTTTTAATACTAATTATGTTTGGAGTTTTACAACACCCACTTAGAATAGCTTTTAATACTAACGATGTATGGAGTTTTACAACACCCACTTAGAATAGCTTTTAATGCTAACTATGTTTGGAGTTTTACAACACCCACTTAGAATAGCTTTTAATACTAACGATGTATGGAGTTTTACAACACCCACTTAGAATAGCTTTTAATACTAACTATGTTTGAAGTTTTACAACACCCACTTAGAATAGCTTTTAATACTAACGATGTATGGAGTTTTACAACACCCACTTAGAATAGCTTTTAATACTAACTATGTTTGGAGTTTTACAACACCCACTTAGAATAGCTTTTAATACTAACGATGTATGGAGTTTTACAACACCCACTTAGAATAGCTTTTAATACTAACTATGTTTGGAGTTTTACAACACCCACTTAGAATAGCTTTTAATACTAACTATGTTTGGAGTTTTACAACACCCACTTAGAATAGCTTTTAATACTAACTATGTTTGGAGTTTTACAACACCCACTTAGAATATCTTTTAATACTAACTATGTTTGGAGTTTTACAATACCCACTTACAACAGCTTTTAATACTAACTATGTTTGCAGTTTTACAACACCCACTTTGAACAACTTTCTTGAATCAGTGCTGATGTGCCGCAAACTGTCAGCACCACTAGAATGTATAGATTGTGAAACCAAAGCAAATTTAAAAGAGGTATATCTTAATATCCATCACTGTGTGCAAGCTGAGTAAGGTCAAAACTTTTTAGATGTCTTATCTGAAATTGTAAGATTTGTTAAGAAAGGTGCATATTAGGATAGGAATATGTTTTTGGCTTAATAATTCTTTTTTATTTTTCTAAAAAAAAAATCAAGAGGAAGAAGACCATATTTAGAAGATCACTTTTACAATTTTAATGTAGTCTATGAGCCAATGAAAACAGATTAATGACCAAGAGTGCTTTTTCACATCTCTGCAGAACTACACTCTTGGTAACAAAACATTAAAACTCTTTCAAACCTTTACAAATGAAATGCAGAGGTGTTTGTAAATGACAAGTCATATCTGACCTACGATCCTACAAGAGGAACATACAGAGGAGCAGTTATACGTTTATCTTTCATACTGATGTTTCCAAGAATAAGATGAATTCTGTTTTGGACATTTTAGTTACCTTATTAAATTGAACATCAGAAATGAAAACATTATCTAACATGATGTACTAAATTAAATCTTTCCATGAATATGAATAACCTACAATAAACATATATAAGGTGTATTGACAATTTCTGAATATCCTACAATAAACATGTATAAGGTGTGTTGACAATTTGTGATCCAAATACAAGTGCTACAACTATAGGAAACATTTTACTGTATTTATTCAGTGAATGAATGAATAAATCAGTCAGACATAAATAAACTAATAAAAATAATCAGTCTGTTAACAATAGCAAATGTAGTTTGAAGGGTATCGCTTTTAAGCTGGCTACTACTGTAATAAGAGAAAACAAACGTCAACATTTTCATGGCTCATAAAGCAGGACGACAACACCCACTTAGAATAGTTTTTAATACTAACAATGTATTAAATGTACTGTATATGAAGACAATAAAAAATGGGAGCAGAAATTAATTTCATAACTCTGTTAATCTTACCTACGTATTTTGAGCAAAATCCCTTGATAACCATTCTCATGTTCATGCCTGTTAGCCACATTAAATCATCTTGACTTTGTACAAAGTCTAAAAATAAGGCCTATTGAAAATTAGGATTCCTCTATAGAAATAAAAAGTTCATGACTAAACAGACCAAAGCTACTATTGCTAGAACCCACCTCCTCTCCATCCTTCTTTATACCTCCCCTATCCTAACTAATCTTCACCTTACTGAACTTCGCAAAATGGAATCGTGTTACAACAAGATTGCCAAGTTTGCTACAGACTCCACAAATAGGTCCCATCATTGTCATTCCCTAATGCAACTGAAGTGGCTGGAGCTTCCTCAGCTACTACATCTTCAACAAGCCACAGTAGCACATAAACTATATTACTACCCAGAGAAAACACCGGCACTCCAGCTACTAATTCAGCCCCACAACACCTCTAGAGCCCTAAGATCCAGCAGCCAAAACCTCATTCATGTAATCAGACATAAAAATGAAGCAGGAAAATTTCTCTTTGCCTGCACTATAGCCCAGAATTGGAACTCACTTCCAAGCCACATAACTACCACTTCTTCGAGTACCCAATTCAAACACCTCCTGAAATCCCATTATTCAAACAGTTGGCTCTGCTCTTGCTACCCCCCAGGGTAAACAATAACTTTACACAGTTGCAAAGATTCTGCTTTTCTCTGACATTTTCCATACATAGTCCTACTAATATCCTTGCTTTTCATCCAAACTCAGCATCATTACAGTAGGATAAAACATACTATCACCTGTTCACTACAATACTAAAATCTGTACCTGATATAGGCTATAATCTGTATCTGAGAAAGGTATAAACCTTATCAGAGAACTTCATATTCTCATCTTGGTCTTACTTCAATATCTATATTCTTGATGTGTGGTTATCAACATGTGTATATATATATATATATATATATATATATATATATATATATATATATATATGTATGTATGTATCTATGTCTCTATAAATGCTAATTTATTGTGAATGAGAATATAGATAAAAAAAAATTCTTGTTAATTTTCTACTACTTATTACTTCTAACAAATGCATTATATACTGTGGAATTTTCATTTTTGTACTAGTCTAAATAATGTAACACCTAAATTTGTTCTTAAAACTTGCTTAGAACTGTATAATTGCTAACAGTGTAACATGGAGCTTTTCTCCCCGGGCCTCCGTTGAAAATGGACCTGTGTCCAGTCAGACCCTCCCGGTTAACAAATGTAAAATAAAAATAAAAATAAATAAAAGGCATACATAATAAAGTTGAAAAGGATACTTTAAATGACCTTCTCCATATCCACAGGCATCACATCCAGTGACATTTCCAGATCCAGGCCATCAAGGAGAGGTTAAAAGAAGCTGACGAAAATTAGTGTGACCTGCTCAACCAGAAAAAAATCCATGCTGAAGAAAGATCAATATTTTAAAACCCACGTACTCCTAAATGAACCATTTCTAATCAAAAATCTGCACAGTATTTCTTTCAAGCTCATTACTTATTTTGGAACTTCTAATATTTAGGAGATCAGCATATGAACATGGGTATTACCTCACGTAAGTTTCACTAACTAGTACAGTCAACTATTTTTCATGGACTCACAGTCTGTCACATATACTTTGAGTTTGAACTCCAAGACTGTGAACTTTTTGGGATAAGGAAGTTTTGCTCTCATCTATACGAACACACGTGATCTTGGAGTCAATACAGAATGCAGTGCTCGCAAGCTACTTACCCTCCTGCAAAAATGTTTGATCTTATACTATGCATTGAATTGTCAGCATGTTAGCTTCCATAAGTCTGGAGTGAGTAATGTATCTGTGTATAGCCTTTCATTCAAGCATACTTAATTAAAGAACGTTTTTATAAGCAGATCAAATATGACTAGATGATTGCAGGCTTGCAAAATACATTTTTCATATTCAGAGAAGATATCAAATAAGTGTCAGTGAAATATGATGCTTTAACTTTACTTAGCAATGATAATAATTATTTCCCTGTTATTAGATAACACAATGAATTATTAATTTACTCAGAATGTTGAGAGTAAAGAATTAAAAATTAAATTATGAATTTAATTTCTCTTGATGAAGAATTAAAATATGTTGGAGGGTTTTATATGGTTTCCGAGGAAAATAGCTTCTTTTTTCCTTTAGTCTTCAAGGTGAAGACCTTTTGTCCATTGATCTTGATGCTGTCAAGGTTTGTGATCAACAAGTGCAGATGGTATGAGAATGCAGTACCTGTGTTTGGTAATGAAATGCTGACATTGCGTTTGTAATAATGGCTGACGTACTGTAGCGCTTAGTGTGCAGTAATTTGTAGCAAGATGCTTGTTACAGTTTCAAGTAGAAGACCCTTTTTTGGTCTTCCAAGTAAGTACCCTTTTTCCTCATGTTTGGAAGTTAAGGTAGGGTGCCAGATTGCGGAACTGCACAGGGTGCAAGATAAGCTAGATATGGTCCTGGACTGCAGGTTGCAGTGACAAGTGCAGGACCTCCTTAAATGCAGGGCCCTATTGCAATCATTTGGCTCAGTGTGTCTAAGGCTAGCCCTGCAGCTGCATAGAAAAACTGATGTAATCAAAGTAAATTTACACAAAAAATATGCTTTGTATTTATTTGTATCAGCCAGTCATATGGCTTCTACCTTGGGAAGGGGAAGAACTTTTACATTGTAATATACTTAGGTCAAATATCACAAAGGGTCTATCAGTATTTCATCATGTCCTAACTGGATAAGGGCTCAGCTCATAGATTTAAACTCCTCACAGTTGAAACTGATAAGGGGTAGAAGCCCTACTCCCCCCCCCCAACTTACTTGAAATATATCAATGCCATGGTTCTGTAAACACAGGGGAAAGAGAAGCCACCAGAGACAGTGAATAAAAAAAGCTTTCATGCACTTAGAATTCACACCTAAATTTTTGTGATAAAGATCACTAACCAAGTCTTGAAACAATAATTTAAAACTGATGAGTTGAAACCTCATTCCAAGAGTCAACTAGCAGGTTAGCCATTGCACAGCTGTCTATATAGACTCTCTTTTATGTTCTTAATGAATTTTTTTCTGACGTCTAAGTCCTAGTTATGGGACTACTATAAATACTTATTTCAAACAGCTCCACTCTGCTCTCAGAATGAATTTCTTGACCATGTAGCAGCTTGTCTAGGACTGGAGATCTAATCATAATCCTCTATATTATTTTTTATGTAAAATAAATCTATAACCCGGCCACTGGGGATGCACAAGCCAGTGCATTTCTTCGTGCTGGTCCCAAGCCTGGATAAATGGGGAGGGTTACGTCAGGAAGGGCATTTGGTATAAAACCTCTGCCAAATAACATATGCGAACAACAATACAGATTTCCATACTGGATCGGTCGAGGCCCGGGTTAACAATGACCGCCACCAGTAATGTTAGCCCACAGGGTGCTTGCAGAAATTGGGCTACTGTTAGCCAAAGGAGAAGAAGAGGGGGAAAGCATGCCCAAAAGCAGAAAGAGAGGAGGAAGGTTAAGAGTGTAGTAGTGAGGGTAGGAACTTTGTATGTTGGCAGTATGACTGGTATAGGGAGAGAGCTAGCTGATATGATGGACAGAAGGAAGGTTGATATATTTTGTGTGGAAGAGACCAGATGGAAGGGGAGTAAGGCCAGGTGTATAGGAAGTGGGTTCAAGTTGTTCTAGCATGGTGTGAATGGAAGGAGAAATGGGGTAGGGGTTATCCTGAAGGGACAGTATGCCAAGAGTGTTTTGGAGGTGAAAAGAGTGTTGGACAGAGTAATGTTCATGAAGCTGGAAATTGATGGTGTAATGATGAATGTTATCGACAAAAACAACTAATAACAAATCCAATAAATGACCACGAGTCCATTGCTGCACTTATTACATGGTACTGGACTTGTGTTCGTTTAATGATGGATGTTGTTAGTGCATACGCTCCGCACGTTGGGTGTGTGATGGATGAGAAAGAAAAATTTTGGAGTGAGTTGGATGAAGTAGTGGTGTGTGTACCCAAGGGTGAGAGACTGGTGATTGGAGCGGATTTCAATGGGCATGTTGGCGAAGGGAACAGTGGGGATGAGGAAGTGATGGGCAGGTACGGTGTTAAGAAGAGGAATGCAGAAGGTCAGATGGTAGTGGATTTTGTGAAAAGGATGGACATAGCTGTGGTGAATATGTATTTTAAAAAGAGGGAGGAGCATAGGGTGACATACAAGAGTGGAGGAAGATGCACACAGGTGGATTATATCCTATGCAGGAGGGCCAGTCTGAAGGAGATCGGAGACTGTAAAGTGGTGACAGGGGAAAGTGTAGTTAGGCAGCATAGAATGGTGGTCTGTAGGATGAAGCTGGTGATCAAGAAGAGGAGAACAAGTGTGAGAGCAGTGCCAAGGATCAAATGGTGGAAGTTGAAAAAGGGTGATTGTGAGGTGGAGTTCAGGGAAGAGTTAAAACAGGCACTGTGGGCAGTGAAGAGTTACCAAATAGCTGGGTAACTACAGCAGAGATGGTAAGGGAGACAGCTAGAAAGGTGTTTGGTGTGACATCTGGAAAGAGGAAGGAGGACAAGGAGACCTGGTGGTGGAATGAGGAAGTACAGGAGAGTATACAGAGGAAGAGGTTGGTGAAGAAGAAGTGGGATTGTCAGAGAGATGAAGAAAGTAGACAACAGTATAAGGAGATGAGGAGCATGGCAAAGAGAGAGGTGTTGAAGGCTAAGGATAAGGCGTATGAAGAGTTGTATGAAAGGTTGGACACTAAAGAGGGAGAAAAGGACCTGTACCGATTGGCTAGACAGAGGGACCGAGCTGGGAAAGATGTGCAGCAGGTAAGGGTGACAAAGGATAGTGACATAAACATACTCAGAAATGAGGAGAGTGTGTTGAGCAGCTGGAAAGAGTACTTTGAGGGGCTGATGAATGAAAAGAATGACAGAGAGAGAAGGTTGGATGATGTGCGGATAGTGAATCAGGAAGTGAAACAGATCAGCAAGGAGGAAGTAGGGATGGCTATGAACAGGATGAAGAATGGAAAGGCTGTTGGTCCAGATGACATACCAGTGGAAGCATGGAGGTGCTTAGGAGAAATGGCAGTGGAGCTTTTAACCAGATTGTTTAATGAAATCTTGGAAAGTCAGGGGATGCCTGAGGAGTGGAGAAAAAGTGTTTTGGTACCTATTTTTAAAAATAAGGGTGATGTGCAGAGCTGTAGTAACTACAGAGGGATAAAACTGATCAGTCACAGCTTGAAGTTATGGGAAAGAGTGATAGAAGCTAGGTTAAGAAGGGAGTTGATGATTAGTGATCAGCAGTATGGTTTCATGTCGGGAAGGAGCACTACAGATGCGATGTTTGCTCTGAGAGTGTTGATGGAGAAATATAGAGAAGGTCAGAAGAAGTTGCATTGTGTATTTTTGGACATGGAGAAAACATATGATAGGGTGCCTAGAGAGGAGTTGTGATATTGTATGAAGAAGTCAGGAGTGGTAGAGAAGTATGTAAGAGTGATACAGGATATGTATGAGGGTAGTATGACAGTGGTGAAGTCTGCAGTGGGAGTGACAGATGCATTTAAGGTGGAGGTGGGATTACATCAAGGATCAGCTCTGAGCCTTATCTTATTTGCAATGGTGATGGACAGGTTGACAGACGAGATCAGACAGGAGGCCCCATGGACTATGATGTTTGCAGATGACATTGTGATCAGTAGTGAGAGTAGGGAACAGGTTGAGGAGACCCTGGAGAGGTGGAGAGATGCTCTAGAGAGGAGAGGAATGAAGGTCAGCAGGACTAAGACAGAATATGTGTGTGTGAGTAAGAGGGAGGATAGAGGAATGGTGAGTATGCAGGGAGTAGAGTTGGTGAAGGTGGATGCAGTTTAAGTACTTGGGATCAACAGTTCAGGGTAATGGTGAGTGTGGAAGAGAAGTGAAGAAGAGAGTACAGACAGGGTGGAATGGGTGGAGAAGAGTATCAGGAGTGATTTGTGACAGTCGGGTACCAGTAAGAGTGAAAGGGAAGGTCTACAAGAGGGTAGTGAGACCAGCTATGTTGTATGGGTTAGAGACGGTGGCATTGACAAAAAGGCAGGTGCCAGAGCTGGAAGTGGCAGAGTTAAAGATGTTAAGATTTGCACTGGGTGTGACAAGGATGGACAGGATTAGGAATCAGTATATTAGAGGGTTAGCTCAGGTTGGACGGTTTGGAGACAAAGTCAGAGAGGCAAAATTGCATTGGTTTGGACATGTGCTGAGGAGGGATGCTGGGTATATTGGGAAAAGGATGCTAAGGATGGAACTGCCAGGTAAGAGGAAGGCCTAAGAGAAGGTTTATGGATGTGGTGAGAGAGGACATGCAGGTGGCTGGTGTGACACTGCAATATGCAGAGGACAGGAAGAAATGGAAACAGATGATCCGCTGTGGCGACCGCTAACAGGAACAGCCAAAAGAGAAGATGTAAAAAAAACTCTATGAATCATTACAGATTATATTTTAGCAATAGTAATGATGGAAGTAAGTCTATACTTGTAGTCATAATGATATTAGAAAATGTAGAATTCTTAATGGTATTGCATTTATAATTAAGAATCAGCTTGCATGATCTGTAATTAAATGGAATGCAGTCAACAAATGCTTATAACCTGTCTGTAAGGTGCAGCCATTAACATAACAATCACTTATATGAGCAAGTACAAGATAAAAGTGACAGAAGGTACAAACGATATACTGCTAGTAATGGGTGAGTGGCAGAGAGTGCAGCAAACTAAGAAGAAGTAGAAGAGAGTGCTGGGAACAAAAAAGATGGTAAAGTGGTTGTCGAATATGGGTTCAGTAAGGTAATGAAATGGGAGAATGTCTAACAAACAACTAATTTCAAACAACTTCTTACAGCAATATAAGTGGTGACTATAAACACAGAATTCACTGAATGGATTGTGCTAAATCAGGTTGTCTATAAATGGAAGAGCTCAAGATCACCAATAAAAAACAAATCTGGGACTGACTGTGGTATAGATCACTAGCTGTTAGTATGAAAAAATCAGACTAAAGCTGAAAAAGAGTAACCAGTCAGGGACTTAGTAAAATATGCTCTACACTGCAGTTCACAGACTCTGTGAAATTGATTTATTGCATTGTATACAAATGGCAGAATAACAGCAGAGTTATGGAAAACTTCAAGAAAGTTACATTTGAACCCCAGCCCTGTGATATAGAGGGATGCAACTTTGACTATAATGTGGATAACGGTGTTTGATTATCAACATAAGCTCAGGAGAGAACAGGCAAGGGAGGATGAGACTGAGAGAATAATGCTAATTCATTCACCTAGGGGAATGAGAGGGGTTATGCTTAGTTTAGGGCTGGCATGTGTTGTTAACAAGAAGCTCAGAGCCAGGGAAATAGGAAAGCATGTACAGGGACCTGCATGCCTCCTTCTACTGACCAAGCAGAGATTGCAAGTTCACAAGCCATCTGAAGGAGGAGTGGGTGGATTGCTCTTCAAGATGTGAAGTTACCCTGCTCCCTATCCTCCAGCTGTCACCATAGCAGGGACTAATGTGCAGATCAGGCATTTCAAGCAGGAATAAAAGGCCCATAGGACTGTCATCTAGCCCTGGGATGCATGGTTTTTTATCCTGTGGGAATGAATGGCCCTAAGAATGATCATTTGAGCCTGGGATGCCTGGCTGTTTCCCCATGGAAATGAATTTCCCACAGGAACCTCTTCTAGCCCTGGGATGCCTGGCTCTTTTTCCATGGGAATGAAAGGTCCATAGGACTCTCATCTATCCCTGTAATGCCTGGTTCTTTCCTTGTGGGAACGAATGACCCATAAGACTCTCATCTAACTTTGTGATGCCTGCCTCTTTCCACATTAGAGTGATTGACCCATAGGACTCTCTTCTAGCACTAGGATGTCTGTCTCTTTTCCCACAGGAATGAATGGCTGCTAGGGATCTCATTTAGTCCTGGGATGCCTGTCTTTTTTCATGTAGGAAGGAATGTTCCATAGAACTCTCATTTAGCCCTGGAATGCCTGGCCCTTTCCCCATGGGAATAAATGGGCTGTCTGTGTGCAGGTAGAAGAGCCACTGGGCATGACCCAGGGAAGTGGAGTGTCAGGGACAAGGTGGGGGAATAAAGTTATATTTGAAAGAAGTAAAACATCGCAAAAAAAATTGAGAAAACAAAAACAATCAAAATGGGTAACTGATGAGACTTTAAATATTGTTCAGAACTATAAAGAAGCTAAGCTAGAGGAGACAGAGATGCAACCATGGAAGGAGTGTATCATCACCTGTTGATGTTCCTTTATATTGTGGCTGTTAGACTGTTAACTGCATAAGTTATCAACAAAGAAACTCTATGAATGCAGACACCATGCAAAAATAAAAAGGTTTCCTTCTGTAGTGGGTCAGATGAAACCCAAGTCATTAATACCACCAACAAACCTGTGGTACTCATCAAAATAAAACATATCGAAATACATAGTCTACATGGACATCTTTTTTCCATCACCCCTTGTAATTGAGGCACAACCCTAATATCCCTTTACCTAAATATATAAACTCCATCATCACACAACTATAACCACAGTGATTCATTTAAAATATTGTTATAGTCCATAAGATGTGTGTTCAACACCAACCATTTGCCAACAAGCTGTGTAGTTGGCAAGTGGGATTGGAACCCTGTGGAACCTAGTTAAAATGCTGAACATGACACAAGATAAGACAAGTAGTAGTACTACAAAGATGACTCTTAGACTCAGAAAATACTAAAGGAAGAACAAAATTGACTTTGGTAAATCAACAAAACCTAAAGAGAAAATTCCACTTTTGAAATGGAATGTTAAAATATGCTCTAAAAGGCTTTAAGTTGAATGATGCTGAGAAAATTAAGGAAAACTGACAAATTGGTTTTATTTATTTTATTTTATTTTACGTTTGTTTATCAGGAGAGTCCGACTGAGCATAATACCCTTTTTTCAGTGGAGGCCTGGGGAGAAAAGCTCCAATGTTAGTAGATAAGTGTTAGTAGAAAAATATTTTAATACAATGAAGATAAAAATAATAATATTGGCAAAAACATTCATAGTTTTAAAATGGCTGAAAACAGGGTAAACTGGTCAAGTGAATAAAGCATGACAAGTAGTTACAATGATACTAGAAGACTATAGTAGTGGTAAACTGGACAAGTGAGAAACATTACATGTGGATACATGTTCAAGAACACAATAGCAGTGGATAGTGAGATTGTATACAATAAGAGTGCATTGGGGATACAGAGACATATACAGATAGCTTAGTGAAGCTGAAGCTTAGAGGTCAGCTACTTCTTAACTGTGTTATGCTAGGATACAGGGATGTAATTAAAAATTTTGAAACAGCTAGTGTCATAGATAGGACTATCCCTCTCAATTGCATCTGCAAGCCCATGAATCTGTGAAATGAGCTTTGGTATGATGCTTAAAGCCTTCTAAGTTACTTATATTTCTGACTGTTAGTGGAATAGAATTCCACAGTTTGGCAATGTAATGGGAGTATAGTGAGTCACCTGAGATATTTTTACTTCTGGTTACTTCTATTAGAGATTTGTTGGCAGATCTTAGTGGATGGGTGCTTGTGTGGGGGTTGAGAAGGCCTTGTAGAGCTGGAGTTTTATTGGCAGTATAAAGCATTTGGTGGGCAGTACAGAGTTGTGTCAGGGTGAGTTGGTGAGCTAGTTCTAACCAAGATAGTTACTTTAGGGCCTTACAATGATGGGTTCTAGGAGGATAACTAGTGGAAAATGGTGCTATAGCAGGCATCTAACTTCTTAGATCTGATTTGGAGATGTTGGTAAAGATGGGTGAGGCGTAGAGTAAAGTTGACAGAAGGTGAGTTCTGGCTGTGGTGATTCTGTAGTGTTGGGTCAGTTAATTTTTGCATCTGTGTAGGGTGCCTATATTTGTGAACTTTTTTAACAGTCCGGGCAATATGAAGGCCAAACTTCAGGTTTTGATCAATAATAACCTCGAGAGGTTTGGTGGATGGTACAGGTTCTATTACGGTCTTGTTGCTAGATATGATATTAAAGTAAGAGGGTTGGGTATTGAGTTTAGTGGGGTAGAATAGAACAAGTTTGTTTTTATTTGGGTTCAGGATTAATTGGGCATCTGTCAACCATGATTCAATGGCAGTGAAGGATGATTGGGTTAAGTTCTGAAGGGGATAGGATTGCTATAGAACGATAATTTGAGAAGTCGGTGGAGGACCCTCCTTTGTGCAGGGGTATGATTTGTGCAATTTTCCAGAGGATAGGGATGTACTGCTCAGATATGGAGTGATTAATTAGTAGGGAAACTGGTTTGGAGATGGCTTCAGCTGTTACCTTTAAGTATGTTGCTGGTAGGTTGTCTGCAGCTAGGGTTGCGGGTTTTAGCCTGAACAAGTATTTGTATATGGTATATGTTGGGACTGAGGTTAAGGAGAAGGTGTTATTATCATCTAGCAGCGTGGTTAGGTTAATGAGCTGTGGTGGTGAGTTTTGGTCAGTAAGTATTTTGATGGAATCGATAACGTATTTATTAAACTGGGTAGCGATGCATTCTAAGGGGTTACCTGTTGTCAGCTGAGGGGTCTTAGTTTGACCTGGTCATAGTATTTTATTTAAAGTGGACCAGATTTTTGAGGATTATGTTGGTATTTGACTTGTAGGCTGGTATAATGATTCTTTTTATCAAGTCTTGTCTGGGTTTTGGCTTTGTTTCTAAGGTGGAGGTACTTTTGATGAGTGGCTATAGATTTTATGTGAGACCATTCATACCATGCTTCATCCCTTTCTTTTAGGAGAGATTTAGCCTGTTTGGTGAGCCAAGGGGAGTAATTAGATTTTGCTCGTATTGTCCTGATAGGGGCCATGTTATTTAGGATGTTTAGAAATGTAGAGTTAAGTAATCTATTGCATTGTCCCGGGATAGATTTTTGAGAGGGTTCCAATTGCAATGCTTTAGGGATGCTATGAAATCTTGAGACTTGAAATTTTTGGTGTTGCAAATTTGGTAGGTAGTTTTTTTTTTTTTTTTATTGTGGGATTTGTCTGATGATGAATAATGTATGTAGGGAGGTGGTCACTAAGTGAATCAGAGAGGATACCAGGACTACAGGAAAGTGGGGAATAGTTGGTGATTATACAGTCAAGGATAGCTTCCTTTTTTTGTAGTTTTATAAAACCTTGTTGTCTTCTAAAGTTGAGTAAAGCCATAGAGATTGACACAGGTGGTAGGATGTTTAGAGTTGCAGGAGTACTAGTTAATATTGAAGTCCCCTAGTACTATGGTGTCTTGGGGGAGGTTATTTGTGGACCATTATAGGATGGATTCAAGTTTGTCTATGTTGTTCCCGGGAGGTATATAGGATCCTATAATGTTTATTTTTTTATTTTGGTTGGGTTTTATTTGGGCTAGGAGTATTTCTAAGTTAGAAATTTTTTGGGGGGGTTAAGGTTAACTCTCTTTATTGTAAGGTGGTTTTTGAAGAGAAGGGCTATACCACCTCCTCTATTTGTTTTCCTGTCTTGCCTGAGAATGCTATAACCTGTGGGAAGAATTTTATTATCAGGGATATCAGGTTTGAGCCAGGTGTCTGTGAAAATGACTATGCCAGGGGTTTAGAGAGTTAGGTTTGCATGAAGTTCCTGTATTTTGTTTACTATGCTTCTAATATTTAGGTTCATTATAAGTAGGTCATTACTTTTTCTGGGGTTATTAGTAGAGTGGCTTTGAGCATTATTAGTGTTATTCTGAGTTGGAGAGAGTCCAGGGTTAGGGTGGATGTCACCGCTAAGGCTGAGCAGAAAGGCTGTTAGTTGTACTTTATGCTTTTGAGTAATAGTGTATTGTATTCTATGGTTGTGTGTAGAGTATTACCTTGGTGGATCCATTTTGGGGGGGGGCAAGATCTAAGACTGTATAGTTATAGATAACTGGGTTAATGGCAAATTAAGTTGGTTTTACTCTGAAGAGATTATATGGGTGATGGAAGTGGGAGTGATAGGAGTAGCTTGAGTATGTGTGATATGATGTAAGGTAGGTCAGGGTAATAAGAGTGAAAATTGCTTGGCAATGAAACATGAGCATGTTGTGGTAGAAAGTGAGTGAGAGTGAAAAAATGGGATGGGTGTAAATTGAATGGTAAGTGTATTGAGAATGGGTAAAGTGGAATGGAGTAGGGCAAGGGTTTGAGGAGTGAAGGCAAGATTGCTAGAGTCTTAATTAGTATGGGAGGTGCTTAAAGGTGTGAGCTATGATTGGGTAGTTGGTCAGAGTGATGAGGATTTCTGATTGGGTTGTTGAAGTAGTGGGCATGGATGGATTTATATAAATTTAATTGTACAGGGGGTGTGTGGGAATGGGGGTAGGGTAGCGGATTGGAGCAAGCCCAAGCAAAACAAGGGTGAGTGGAACGAGGGGCATCAGAGCGGAATGTACACAGAGGAAACTGAGCAGCAAATGCTACAACAAAACACTCTAGAGACCCAATTTCAGGTATGTCCTTGCTGGACAAATAGATAGTTTGAGGCTGACATGAAGAGGCAGTTAAAGTAACCTTATTGCCTCTGGTTTACAGGTAGCCAAATGCAGTGAAACTACTGAGTTTCCTTGTTTTCACTATACTTTTTTATTTTCTAGGATTTTTTTGTTTTTTCTTTCTTGGTTTACTAAAGGGTAAAAGAAATGTTTTGAATAAGGAATGTGTTTGCAACTATTGGGGGTGGGGGGAGCAGCTGCCATCCCTTGTCAAGGGTAGAGCCTCCTATTAATGCTTTAGACCAGGTACTTTTAGCAATAGCAGGCTAAGAGGAAAACATAGGTATACACATATAGTAGCTTATGTTCTTTTATGACTTTAAAGTCCTTGGGTCCTGGTGGCTGGTGTTCACTGTAGTTGCAGTCAACGGCAAAGAATTCAACAAGTGGGGGGCTGAGAGAGAGACCATTCCGGGGACAGTAGTCACTGAAAAAAAAGGATAATAAAATAAAATTACATTAAGGTCTTAGGTCAATGATGAGTAATTGTTAAATACTTTAAGTTCAATGGTAGAGGAATGGGAGTTAAGTACTGAAAAGAGAAACGGAATAATAATTTCTCGCCCACACAGGGAGAGTTATGGGCTTAAGCTTTACGGCACTTAGCTCTTGCACAGGTACAAACAAGTGATTATAGTACTAAAAGTCTCAGGTAATAGTGATACACACCAAATCAAGTCCTTACAGACAAATAAGGATGACTTAGGTGGGCCAAGATAAAAAAGCAGTGGTATCATAGAGTTAACAACAGTAAATTAACCCACAATTGCATAAATCAACGATTACATGTCTCAGACCCCACAGTTCTAACTACTGAAAAGGGTCTTAACAAGGGAACAAATTGCAGCTTATCATCATAAGACGACATAGCGTACTTAATTAACTTCTGCTCTCCAACTGTGAGAATCACAGACTATTCACTCAGGCTGCTTAGTATTTATATTTACAGAAAAGTAAGAAATACACTAAACTACTAAGGTAGCAACTCAGTAGAAAGTAATTAGAATCTGTAAATCCCCATAGCAAAGTGCACACTAAACACTGCCAGTCTATGACATTATGCATTGCAACACATTTGCGTACATCTTATAAATATACTTGTAAACAGTTCAGCAACAGTAGCAAAACAGGCAGAAAAATACGTTACTATGCAAAAACTACATCAAGCTAAGATCAAACAGATCAACAACTGCAAAAAGAAATTAACATTAATGAAAGAAGAAATACATGCAGCACTGAAAACTTTTCCAAATAAGAAAGCAATAGGCACTGATGGCATTCCCATTGAAGGAGTACCACAATGGGAGGCAGCTATTACAGTACTTACAAAGATCTGCCAGGAAATTTGGGAAAATACCGTATCAGATTGAACGGAAAAGATATGCATTTATACCAGTCTGGGAAAGATGATCCAACTTATAATGGAGATTATCCCACAATTGCTCTGACGCAACATGCCCTCAAGATTCCTCCCCATATTATTCAGTGGAGATTAATAGCTATATTTGGAAGATGCACTGACAGATACACAAGCATGATTCAATCTTCTTGGTTGTGAGATGGTGCTCTTTAAGCACAAAGGGATACCAGAAGGATATTTATATGGGTTTTGTTAATTACAGCAAGGTATTCATAGGTTCATAAGCTCATAGTTGTGTACTAGGCTAATGGCCATGGGGCATTTACAAGCCTAGCCCATAGGATTACCCTGGCATCGTGCCACCCAGCCTTAGTTCCTAGTGCCTCTGTTGAGTAGAGCCACTGGAGTGATCCCTGGGGAGAATTTTCTATTTCCCATCCACTCATCAAGATTTCTCTTGAAGAGGGCCAGTGAGGCACTCCACTTGACAGGTATGGGAAGTCTATTCCATAGCATGGGCAGTCTCTGGGTTATGAACCTGTCCCTCCAGCTTGTTCTGTTGATTATGGTAATGAGGTTGAGGTTTCTGGAGCATGTGGTGCGGAGGAAATGGGATTTCATTAGATGTAGCATTTCTAACAGAGCTGGAGTAGACATGGCTTTGTAAGTCAAGCAGAGATCACCTCTAAGTAGGTGATATAAGACAGAGAATAGTTTGGAGTTTTATGACTCTGTCCATATAGGACAAGTGCTTAAGACCTAGGATCCTCTTTGTGAGGTACTTTTGCAGCCTCTCCAGTTGTTGCAGGTGTTTAGCGAGGTACATGCCAAATGGGGTATTGCACTCAATGACTGGCCTAATGAGGGAAGAGTAGAGGGAGACAATGACCTCTTTCTTCCTGGATGCAAAACCCTTAGTAATGAGATCTGCCACATAGAAGAACTTTCTGACCACAGTGGCAATGTGGTGGTCAAAAGAGAGGTTGCTGTCAGTCTGTTTTCCCAGATTTCTCATAATGCCTTCTGGGTTCAGTGGACTACCATTGATGTGGTAATTCATGGGAACCAGGCTTTTCCCAAAAGGGATGATGACACATTTTTTGGCATTGAGCTTAAGGCCATGGTTCTGACAACAGTCGGTCTCAGTGAGGCCTTTCTGTAGGATGTCAACATCACTTGGGGAGTTAATAATAGCTCCCAACTTGCAATCGTCTGTGAACTTTGTCAGCCATAGTCCCTTTGTGTTGGCCTGGACTTCGGAGAAGTAGATACTAAACAGGAGAGGACCCCAGACCAAACCTTGTGGGACTCCACTCGTGACTGGTCAGTAGTCTGACCTGATGTCAGCTACTTTCACACTGTGGGTTCTATCTGTGAGCCAGTTTGCAACCCACCTAGTGTATAGGGATTTATGCCTGGCTTAGTGAGTTTTTCTATGATTCCTGAGTGGGAAATGGTATCAAAGGCCTTGGCCAGATCAAGGTAGGCTGTATGAACCACCTTGCCTTCATCCACAGCTCTGGTAACTGACTCAAAGAAGTCAACCAGGTAGAGCAGGCATGATTTTCCCTTCACAAAACCAAACTGTGTGGGATCCAGAGTTTGGAGATTCCCTATATCCTTGTTTATAAGGTTCATGATGATGCCTTCCATAGCTTTGCATATCAGACTCATCAGGCTAATGGGGCGATAGTTCCCAGGGTCTGTAATTGCTCCTCCTTTGTGGAGAGGGATTGCTGTAGCAGTGCACCATTCATTAGGGACAAAGCCTGGGGTGAGGCTGTGATTGAACAGGGCATACATGTGAGGTGCCAGTTCACTCTGTAGTTCATATAGAACACAGCCAGGGATATTGCGTAAATCATGGTTGGGTCACAGTGAGAAACATGGGAGTGCTAGAACACTTGATAGTCCTTAGACACAATCTTTACATCAATCAATAAACAACAAGCTGAACAAGAAAGGAATAAACAGAATGGTTTAGAACTCACAAAGGAGAATGACAAGGCTGCATACTTCCCCATACATGTTTAATTTATGCACAAAATGCATCATTAGAAAAACAGGAGTGTATGCAGAAACATTAAGGTGTGAAAACTGGAGGAAGAATCCTTAACAAGCTTCATTATTCTGATAATGCCACATTACTGGCTGAACCCGAAGACAACTGCAACATCTGTTCAGTGAGAATAAACAACAGACTCACAATGAGTTTGTACTCTAGCATGAAGGAGAGAAAGATCATGACAAATAATAACGTCAATAAATGTATTCTTGGTGGAGAAGAAACAGTAAGCAACTTCTGCCTGCTTGGGTCAATAATCAATAAAGAAATGATAAGCAGTCAAGAAATCCAGTGATAGCTCTTGGCAGAACCCCCATGAAAGATTTAGATAAGATCTTCAACTGCAGAGATGTGTTTTGGTATATGTAGAGTTGACTTGTCCAAGATATAGCACTTTCAATAACATCATATGTATGCAAAATTTGGATTGACTGCAAAGAAACAAGATATGTAGAAAACTCATACATTTGAGTTATGATGTCAAAGAAAAATAGTGGATATACTGGGGACTGTCTGAAAATTGTCTGAAAAATAAATCATTTGATATGGGAGGAGATGAAACCTAAGTATTCACTGGAAGCTCCAATGACAAGACTATTTCAGACATATCATGCATAGAGAAAGATGATTAGAAAAAGACATCATGCTTGGTTATGTAAAAGGACAATGTAAACGAGTGAGGAGAGGTATGTGATGGTCTGACACAATAAATACAGTGACGGATGCTGGTATTAGTAGTACACAATCACACAATCACAATGAAGATACACAACACACTTCAGGCTAACCAGCCATAGGGCTGACATGAACAGGCATTGATATATGGCCCTTAACAAAACCACATTAATTACCAGCAACTGTTTTATATCAGTGCTGTTCTGAACTCATTTGAATTTGGCTTTTTGTGCAGCTGTAGGTATGTAAAGAAAACTTACAAATATACAGTCATGCTGGTTAAATGTTTATACACAAGCAGAATTTCAGTTGATGGTCTTGTTATAACTACACCTTTCTTCAGAGCACATTTTAATGCCCCAGGCAACACACACCCTTCTGGTCCTCCCTACTGATTATAAGTATTAAAAAAGTTGACCGTTTGCAAGTTGTCATTATCATAACCATGGTAATGACATCTTACATATTGTCAACCTGTTTGGCAACTCCTACAGGTAGGCTGCTTCTTCCACCTCACCCTTCCTATAGATGCTTCTTCTTAGAATTAAATTAAAAACATGTATAATCATACAAGCCTACTTCTTCACTGGATTGAATACTGAAACACCTAACCTATAATTAAAAAAATATGAAGACCTCTATGCTTCTTAGCACAAGACAGATGCCATGACTCATGAATGCGCTAGTCCTATGGCTTTTCATTCTAATTAAAATAACCCATTCCAGTCATATTTATTTACCCTATCCCCTATTTCCAAAATACCTGGTTAAATGGAACAACAGCTAAGAAGAATATAATGGACAAATACTACTCTACAAGCAGCATATGACTAAACATAAAGAATGAAAAAAGTTAAGAAATATATCCACTACTCAAGAAATTTTCTTACTGTTGTCAACAATAGAAACAAGTTCACATGTTGAAACTCTCGTTTAAGCAGGGTTTTCAACGTATGTCTCCTTGACTGAATGCCCAGATCCTTGTGTGATGCAGGGGCTAATTAGAAAGCCATATGACTGAAACTGAATTGAGACCTACATTATTAAGAATGGAAAAGAGTAGCTAATGACCGATGATGTTGTTTCATTGAAAATGAAGTATGAATCAACTTGTCCAGATATTTATTTTGGTAGATTTGAATTGTAAGTTAAAGACATTATGGCCCATCTTGAAACAATGCTGTTCACCACAGAGACATGTCAACTTATTCAGATGATTTTTTTAGCTGTGCACCTACAGTAGATTCTAGTAGTTTTGGAGACCCAGTTAAGTAAAATAGGGTGGTTATGGCAGTGGCAGCTATAACTTTCCATAATGCTGGAAATACGCCTGACCATAAGAGTAAAATGAAAATATTTGTGACAGTGTAAGAAATACATGTCACATGCAGGTTTATAGACAATGTAAATATAAGAAGTCGGTAGCAGGAGAACAAATCTATATTACCAATGGTTTCATGCCTGCTTCATCCCCAAATACCTACCCCGGCATGCACTATAATATTTTGCAGTGCTAGAAATATTGTTCATAAATCTTGAGTAAAAATGTATTATAAAATCAAAGTGGATACCTCACCATTACAGTTACTGTATTAACATTCCCGTTGTAAGGTTTTAGTAAATAAAGACTCAGCATAAAGTTTTTTCAACATTTATTCAGTGACAGTATCTTCTGGGCTGCTTTTAATCTTTTTATTTGCAGCTGAATGTGGAGAAAAACAACAGTTCCTTGGAAATAGTAAAGACAAAGAAAGTGTAAGGCTAAAGATTAGAATTAAGCTTTTATGCTGAATACTTTGGTAAGAAGACTATGGAGATGAGGATGAAGAAAATAAAATAAAAGTAAAAACTGGGTTAGCATACAGATGTTATGCATATTAAGTGCTGGTAATCCAGCATTTACTGCTATTTGTTAAAGACAGCAGTACTATCACCATTTCCAGAAATAATACATTTTATAGCACTTCTCTAACTATTTCACTGCACAACATTGCGGCATCAGTGTAGTGATGAATGTTACTCATTTCACAGTGTTCTTCGCCCTGCCTTACCTAAGCAAACTTGGCTACATAATGTGCCAGTAACATTTAAAATTAAAATCAAAATTCTGCTTTTGAATACTTTGACAAAGTGTTAGGGGCAATTAACTTTTTGCATGTTTATATGGTTTACATTTGTTCAACTAAAAAAGGTACTTCACCTAACAAAGTTTCTGAATTTTCAGTTCATTTTATAATAGATTTGCACACACACACACACACACACACACACACACACACACAAACACACACACACACACACACACACACACACACACACACACACACACACACACACACACACACACACACACACACTTTGTGAGCTCATATAAACACAAATAGTAACAATGAAGAACAACTTAAAGTACAGCAATATTTTTTTATCATTACTTTCATATTAGATAGTTCATTCTGTGCCACCCATTGACAGTTGCTAGAGTGGTACACGTATACTGTTTATATTTGTGATTGACAGTCTAATGGCAGCATTTAGCTTCCTTTATTATTTGGTGACTGACATGCTTTTCTGAAGTGAAGACATTTAATTTCAAAGGAATTTGTTCAGTGCAATGGAAAACCTGTCATAGTGTATGTCTTGGATGTCAGTTATAACCTATATCTTGACGTTCCTATTATAGTTAACCCATTAAAGCAAGACACTATTTTTCAGCATTCTTGGTAGAAAAAAGTGCATGTTCAGAGAATAAAGGCTTTGGCTTTATTCTACTTATTTGACATTTATTAATCACATAGGTGGGTTGGTCTGTGAGCCCTTTTCAACAATGACTCACACTAAAAGACACTATGCTATAATATTTTCATTCATTATATAAATCTTATAATAGTTCAAGAATGCTTGTCCTCTCTCGTCTTCCATGCAGGGCCCTACAAAAATGCTTATTTCAACCTACCCCATTACATTACCTATAATAGGTGGCTTTTGAGGTATTAGGATCAAGGGCATGGTACGCAAGAGATCTACTTAGAATCTGTCATAGAAGAAGCTTCAAGAATGCATCTGTCCCCAGCAGAAATTCCCCCTCTAGGCAAAATATTTGAAAAGTTCATTTACAAGAAGTTTCTCACCTATAACCAACTCTTTTTTTTTTTTTTCTATTTTATCTGTCTGCTGCCTACCAACCATCAACTCTCCACAATCAAGTGGCCCATTCATTTCATGCACAGTACAGAGATAATTGCAGTGGTCAGCATGCAGACAGCCATCAGGAGAGCTTCTTGTTAAGGCCTTAAATCCTGTACTTGGTGGATGGCATTAGCATTTGTACCACTATGAGTACTTGCTATGCCTTCCCCTGTATGTGAGTAATCTCAATGAAATCTAAAGAGGACCACCATTTCCAGCTTAATAGGTCAAGCCCCCATCTCCTGTTACAGCTATTTCACCTGCAAGCTTTCACTTGCATGTAGTGAAAAAGCCACCAGGCCCTCATGGCAGACCTACCAGTGCTTGCTGCTCCCTCCTACCCTTTCCTGCTCAGCTCTTCCAATGTCTGTGCCATTTAACTCAGGTTGTCTGTGCTGTAAGCAGGGATTTATTCCTCTATGCTACAGAGACAGAGCCTTATGCACATCTGGTGCAATAAAATTCTTACTAATGCCCATCCTTGCTATAGCACTGCAGCTCCTCTGTACTTGGTTACAAAACATATTATATACCATATAGCATGGACAAAGGAGCTATATTTATTGATTTCTGCAGAGCCTTTGACCTTGTTGACTATGATCTAGTAATCTCTAAATCTGACCTTACTGCTTCACATATGTTCCTTCACTTACTCCAGAAACTTCCTGTCTATTAGACAGGTTAAAGTTCGCTTCCATACTTCCATCTTCATAACAACCACCCTCAACAGTGTAGTTTGATATTTGGGATCCATCCTATTTTTTTTTTTTTGAATGTGGCATACCAGTGGCTGTTCTGAATAACATCTAGATGACAAAGCTTTTAGAAAACATCAAACAAACTCTTCTGTTTCCTAATCCTTTTAAATATTCACAATACACCTGTGTCACCTAGTTACTACTGCAAACATCATGAATGAATGAATGAATGAATGAAACAAACAAATAAAGGCGGTAAAGTAAAGAACCATTGGAAAGAGGTTTACTATGAGCTGTGGCTAAGATCTGTTTGATAAGACTGGGATAACTAGAGGCGTAAATAAGTTTATTTTGGAGTAGACCAGGTCTGTTCATATTTAAATCAACCAGAACACTGAAACATCTTTTATTTGACTAGGGGGATAGAAGGTCTAAAAGTACATTATACTGTTATACTGAGGTTGACTGGCAGCAATTAGTCATAAATTAGTTTTTCCTCACAGTGAAGTTTTTGAGACCCATCCTATTCATTTATAAGAGCTGTTAATGGGGAGGCTTGTGTCAAAGTAATAGCTTTAGGATTTTTTCTAACTAATATTAACATAACTCTGCAATTTCTGTTACCTAACCTGTCACTTCTGTGAGGTAACTAATGATAGGTGATACAAGGGTAGAAGAAATATCCAAGTCTGAGTCACATTTCTGTGATGAAAGTAATATCAAGTCCATGTAAACCAACCTGCAAGAATTTTAATTTTATATGAATTCTATGACTATAAAAATTGATCATTTTAAAATACTTAATATTTAAGTTGTCTTGTTTATTATTTCTAAGAAGGGAAGGGTATTAGATATTAGGGGAGAGAGATACAGTCGGGGATTAAGCTCAAGATGTACCGAGTATACAAGATCATAGAATAAAGAGTGAAATTTGGAGATGAGAGCTCATTAACAAAGATACCAAGGATTTTTTTAGATTCTGGAGTGGGACAATGGGTAAAGTGGGTAAGTGAAAAAAGATATTTTTTTTTCATTGAAGACAAAGATTGTAATTAGGAGCAAGGAAAAGCTATGACATGGCTAAGAGAGAGAGAAGTAGTGAAACAGAAAAAGTGAGCAAGTTTAAATTTAGTGTGGACATAGTTATCAGTAAATCGAGTGAAAATACAGGATCTGAATATGACTTTAAAAGGCAGGCGAAGGTATGACTGAATATCAAGGGTTAGTAGTATGAAAAATAACGTAGTACTTGACAGACATGTTGAGAAAGAAATTAGATGAACAGCGGAAAGGTAAAGGGTAAAGTGGGTTTTCTGAAGATGCAAAAAAGACTGCAGGGAGACTGCTATAATGGATTAAATGAACAGTGCTTTACTATTATAGTGGACTAAATAAGGGAGGGACAGCAAAGTATTACACATGAAAAGACAGTATGTGATACTAGATTTGGGAACAGTTCAGAGTAAAGCATGTCAGTAGAAACAAAACAATTAGCTTTGGTGTCATCAAAATACTTACTTTATTTTACCAGCAGGAATAACTTCTTGAAACTAATGTTAGGTAGACCAGGAAAAGGTAGCTAGATAGCCATGGACAGTAAAGCGTAGGAGAAAACACAGCACTCCCAAGGAAAATAGGCAGATGTGGACTGTATAAAAAGGGACAAACATTACTACCTTGTCTCTTTCCATGCCAGGAAAGTGGAATCAGGAGAAGGCAACAGCTTTCACCTTTGTCTCCAAAGAGATAAGAAGCAGTAGTAATGTGATATTGGTGAATGGGAGGAGGAAAGGAAAAAGCAGAAACATGAAGTAGTGTGGCTATAGGAAAGAAGATGGTAGACATTTAGGGCTGCATAAAAATAGAAGCCTGGTGAGACTAGGTGCATATAGGTGGGGAAGAATGAATTACCAGACGGGTGAAGTAAAAGATAGTATATTACCTGTTTCCTTTTTATGTACTTTGTTCTTTACTGTTTTGTTCCCATGATGAGCTAGTACAGCACACCAATGGCTGCTGTTTAACAATGGGCTGACTGTGCTACTGCTGTCTCTCTCTCTCTCTCTCTCTTAGCGGGAGACATCTGAAGAAGAAATATGGACATGGGAAAGAAAAAGAGATGTAATATGGTGCAATATTTATGCAAAGGAGAAACAAAACTAATCAATAGAGAAATACTGGAAAAGGCATCCAGATATGGAAAACTTTACAATAAAAAGGAGAAAACAAAGGAGGAAGTAGTAAAGAGGATTAGTAATGGAGACGTTATGAATTATCTGTGAAGTGAAGGATTTTGTGTAGAAAATCTAACTCTGATAACATCACAGCATGATAGAATAATGAGTCCTCTAAATAAGGAGAAAAAGGCGGAGCAGTAAACATTGGGTCAGTTGCCATATGAAGATAATTTGGAGCCTTCAGTAGGAAACTAGTGCAAAGGTTCAGTTGGTGTTGTACAGCAAAGGAAAGAACGGGAAACTGTGGCAACTCTGACACAGTCATTGTAGAGTGATAAGCCAATGAGTTTCCATATGAAAAAGCATCGGATGACACAGCATGAAGCTAAAAACATATTTCACAGAAATATGTTTTGCAACTTTCTGTAGAATACCCACAGTAAACAGAAAAGAAAGAATGTGCCCTTAGTTTAGAAGAAAATGATCTTAGGGAAGAGTTGCTTACTTTAATAGAGATGGATAGACAAGATCAATGAAAGAAACAGATTACAGAAAGTCAGTAAGAATTCAAATGTTAGAAGTCTGATAAAACAAATGAATACAGTAATCAAGACTGTTCATAAAAATTCATGTAATATAACAGAAGTAAATAGGATATGTTACTATGCAGCTAAATTAATAACATATAAGGTTTTATCACAAAAACACAGGGCAGTAAGGGAAAGGAAGGGGAGAAATCAAATGCCATCATGGAAGTATTGAATGGGGAAAACTACAAAGCAATTAAGACAATAAGTGTCACTGTTAGAAGAGTATAGAAGAGGGAACAGATCAGCAAAAATACTTAGAAAGATAGGCATTATAAAAGCAACATGCAGTATCAGAACAGATCGGCATCTGTCATGCACCACTGCAAATAATAAACTAAAGGTATCAGCACAGGCAGAAACACTTGGAAGATATACAGATAAATATAAAGGAAAAGTACAAAATAAACAATGCATTGGTGACTCAAAAAGTATTACTGAGAATTGGGAATTAAGGGAAGAGGACTACAAACACCACTAAAAAAAGAAGAAATAGACACATTTTGGAGAAATGTCTATGAAGATCCTGTGGACTGAAGAAGTAAAAGAAACAGAAGTAGTTCAAATGCACATGATATACAATGGGTTAAAGCAACTGCTAGAAAAATTGAAACAAAATTAAGAAAAGCTTCTGTCTGGAAATTCCTAGGCCCAGATGCAGTACCTAACTTCTAGCTAAAAGTCTTAACATCTTTACATGAAGATTTAGCCCTGAGTAAGAGATATTTATATGAGCACCCCAAAACAGATGCCAACCTGGTTAACAACAGGAAAATTATACTTCTCTTTAAGAATGAACCTACAAGCTATTATAAAAACTATACACCAATAACTTGCCCTCCAACAATGTATAAACTATACACTGGAATTGATACCAACAAACTTTATAGTCACTTAGAAGAAAACTCAATCAGTACGATACAACAAAAGAGTCACAAAAGAAAGTCATATGGAACAAATGATCATTTATTGTTAAATAAATTCATAACAGAGAATTATAAAAAGAGGAATAATCTAAGTATGGCATGGATAGACTATAAAAAGACATTTGACAGCATCCCACATTCATGGATAAAGGTGTACTTACAAATGTATAAGATACACCCTACATTGATCCATTACATAACAGTGACCATGAAGTAGTAGCAAATCACTTTGCAGCTAATCCATGATAAAGGGTAAATTATTATCATAGGGATAAAAATTCAAAGAGGGATATTCCACGGTGACTCTTTGTCATCCCTGCTCTTTTGTCTTGCCTTGAACCCATTAAGCTAACTACTTAACTGATTAGGTCATGGTTACAACTGGCTACCAGAAAACAACAAACTGTAAAGACTTCTCGTCTTCTTTTTGCAGATGATTTAAAATGGTATAGTTCATCAGATAAGGAACAGCATGCACATCTACAAGTGGTCAAAACTTTCTCAGAAGATATAAGAATGCAATTTGGTCTTGATAAATGTGCAAAAGCAACATTTAAAGCAAAAGAGAAATGCCTGAGTCAGCATATGTCCCAGCAGAGAAATGTACACCTGGTAGTTTCAGCACTGAAAAGCTCATTGATGCTTGGCACCCTTATTCATAATGAGAACTTAGAGCATAAACAGAAGATCCTCATAGTGGTCACATTATAAAGTCTTAACTCCCCACTGCTAAGCTCCTCCCACTCCACAAGTAGAGTAATATATGGGACAGTCAATGAGAGTATGATGAAATACATGCCAAACAACAGGCCAGCAGAGGGTAACAATAAATACATAAATAAATAAATATGGACATAAATATGCATATACATATGTACATACATAGCTACATAAAATGTTATGACACAATGCTCCTTACCTAATTTTACAACTGTTATAACCATATAGGAAGAAAGAAAATTTTATGTCAGAGGCAGGCACCTAATTTTCTTGATTCCATGAGTCCTGTGGAGAGTGGAGTCCATGTGTTAGATAAGCTATAAAGACTGTTATCTCATAATGTGAATATTTCCACTCCCTGCAAGAACTATCATTTGGACATCCCATGCAAAATTTAATTCTGTCATCACTTTTGAATGCAAAGCTGCTTCATAATCCACCATCCCACCATTTTTATATGAAATAATGCTTTCTTGTGTTTTATCTGAGGTTTAAATTCTCTGTTCTTGAATTGTTGGAGATTTATGGGAAAACAGACATCTATTTTTTTTTCAACTGCCTTCCTTAAGTAAAAATCCAGCTGACAAAGGGAAAAAAAGCAGACATCCCTATGGCACAGACAGATGAAGCCATGGCCATGACCCAATCCACCCAAGTTTAATTAGCGCCGCAGGTGTTAGAGAAGCTGATTGAGAGGGGAACAGGAATGAGCAGCTTTTACATCAGCTCACCCTCCCAGCTAAAAGGAGTAGGATTTCCTCTGGCAGCTGAGGTATATCTTAGCAAAGGCTAGGTTATGTTTCCCTAGTTGCTGGCATACTACCACTCTCATGTGGACTAGAGAGACCGAGCGAGCTGATACATCTGTGACATCATTCTCACCTTGTCCAATTATGGATTAAAAATTCTAACCCCCTAGCCAAGTATTTGATGCCTTCCTTTTGGGTCTCACCTCTCTTTAATGGAGACAGTAGCAGTCTTATGAGGTGTAAACTGAGAGGTTGTTCTCTGTCTGGAGAGGAAGGGGCTCACCTGCAGTATTACAGCAGTATTTGGCCACTTCCCCTGGACATCTAGAAGGGAAGGGAAAGGAGTCTGTCAGTCTTTAGGAAGAAGAAGACCACAAGGTCATTCTCTCCCTGGTTCATAGGTTCATAGGTTCATACTAGGCTATCTGCCCTAGGGCATTTATAAGCCTAGCCAGAGTGTGTTTGGCTTTCGCCACCCATTTTAAATTTATTTTGCTGTGCCCTTTTTCGAGGTTAGTATACTGTGCCTCTGTCTAACAGTGACACAGAAGTGATACCCAGGGTAAACCTACGATCTCCCATCCACTCATCAAGATTCCTCTTGAAGAGAGTCAATGAGGGACTCTGCCTAACCTGGACTGGGATTTTATTCCAGAGTGAAGGGAGCCTCTGGGTTATGAATCTGTCCCTCCAGCATGTCCTATTTATTTCAGTGCTGAGGTTCAAGTCTCGAGCACGTAGCTCAATGGGATTTGGATTTTCTGAGGTGCAGCATGTCCATTAATTCTGGGTTGGACATGGCTTTATACGTCAGGCACAGATCGCCTCTGAGCAGGCGGTATGCCACTGAGTAGAGCTGGAGTTTCTTTAACCGGGCAGCATATGGCATCTGTTTGAGCCCTATGATCCTCTTGGTGAGGTACTTTTGGGGTCTTTCCAGTTGCTGCAGGTGTCTGGTAAGGTACATCCCGAAAGGGCATTGTACTCAATTATGGGCCTGATGAGGGATGAGTAAAGAGGCACGATGATCTCCCCTGATCTAGATGTGAATCCCTTCATGATTAGGTGGGCTATATAAAATGTTTTTCTAACCACTTTGGCCACGTGGTTGTCAAATGAGAGATTGCTATCAACTTGGGTCCCCAGGTCCCTAATTACTTCTTCTGTACTTAATGGATTACCACCTATGTGTTAATTTGTGGGCACTTTGTTTTTGCCAAAAGGGATGACTATACACTTTTTGGTGTTTAGCTTGAGGCCATGGCTTTGGCACCAGTTGTCTGTTTCTATGAGGCCCTTTTGGAGGATGCTTGTGTCGGCTGGAGAGTCGATTATGGCGCCCAGTTTGCAGTCATCAAGGGAGGATTAAACTTAAGGGTTATAGCAGGAGCTGACTGGATGCCTACTTTGAAAATAAAGGGATGAGAGAAATGAATGGACTAAAAGGGGGTACAAGCAAATATCAGAACCGAGTAGAATGAATGTGGGATCAAAAAAGCAAAAAAAAAACATGGAAATAAGTAATGTAGGGGGTTTTAACCATGCATTATGAGTTCTACCATATTTATTTATTTCCCATCTACAAAATTATTCTAGATGTTTTGTCAGGAGCAGTGTTTAGGATGAATAGTGGGACAGGGTCATCTTTAATGAACTGCAGACACTATTTGCACTTGAGGTATCATTTTTGGAGAAGATTGTGAGAAGAGAGATCATACCAGCCTGCTATATGTCTCCTTTCCGATTTCAGGAGTTGTATACAACTAGGATCTGGGACTTACAATCTGAGTTTGACACTACTACTGCTTCTGCAGCTTTCTTACAGAGCACAGTTAGAAACAAAGAGTAACACAGACAAAAACAACATCTTGCAGCACTAGGTCTGTAGAAGATTCCACTTTTCATCAACAACAGCTTCCTCAGACATGACTCAGAATACTTAAGTAGGGCGATATATATATATATATATATATATATATATATATATATATGGTTTACCTATAATTAGTCGCACGATGTATGAGACGACAATGAATTGTCAAACACTAAAAAGTACACACTCACAACAGCGACGTACAACCCTATGAACACATAGTATCAAACTTACCTTCATAACACATACAGCACCGAAACACACCGGAATTCCCTACTGCTTTGGACCCAGGAACAATTGCTACCATGGGTCCCAAGGGGGGGGCAGGTCCAGTATGTGGTTGGGTGGCATCGGATTTCGACATATCAACTGCCGATGTTCAGAATAGCCAACGCTTCATCCCGCGATGTTATTTTTCACTAATCTGAACATTCGACATGTTCGTGTTCATTGTTCTCAAGGTAAACCTATATATATATATATATATATATATATATATATATATATATATAAATACATATGTATATGTATATATATATATATATATATATATATATATATATATATATATATATATATATATATGTATCTATAAGGAGTCAACTAACCCCATAGAACGTAGGAGGTATAATGGGTGTTAGCTCTGTAGATAATATTCACTTAGCAGAAACATTAACCTGTATGTAATCAGGGGGAAGAAAATTGCAGTCAGAAGCACATCTAAGCTACTATAGGTTCTATGTCAGAAGAAATCAGGGCAATACATTCTCATAGCTAAGGTAGTTCTGCATCCCTTGGTGTGCTCTGCCATAGTTCTGTTTGCTTTGCTCTCTCCCTTTACTGATTTACAGAAAAGGCATATTATGAAGTTTACATGTTCTTTCTGTGTCTGAGCTGGTTTTTGCTAGTACCTCTGTTTCCTTTCACATTGCACAGACATGCCAAATGCCTACTGCTTGCTGGTATGGACTTCAGCTTCCTGTGACTCTGATTTGGACAGGTATGAAGAATGGGCAGATGGATGCACAGATTTTTTTCATTGCCCTCTAGTGGCAGTTTATATACAGACATTTGAAACATATATTTCTGCAGTCCCATGGCTGTGTAATTTTACATACAGACATTTGAAACATATTTCTGTAGTCCCATGGTTGTGTGTGATGCAAATGCTCCAGCAAACCTGATGGTTCTACGTCTTGTCAGACAAATCAGTTGAGTCCATATTTCTTAACATCGTAGCACAAGAATGCTTTGTTCTTATAGACTTAGACTATTGCTAGAATAACAGGTTTTGCATTAACATGCATTTTCTGAAAGATATGAAGTCTGGAACTCAAATGTACGTCATTA
>NC_056733.1:78348105-78360605 GCF_019279795.1 Protopterus annectens | reverse complement strand
CTAAAACTCAAGATATCTAAAAAAAGAGAAACACCAACAGCACAAAATACTGAAAACTCATAACATTGAATAAAAATAAATATCTAATAAATTTATCCAAATAAAAATACCTTATATTATACACCCCGACTATAACATTGAGATCAGGTGTCATCTTGGTGGTAGCAGTGTTAGAGAGAGGGCTTTTAGTAACGTAAAGTGTAGGGTTAAAGTTAGGGTAGCATTAAAACACAAGTAAGGTGGGCAGTGGTTCTTCTTCTTCCAGAAGCTGAGCAGCAAGTCAGGTTCTTTCTTTAACAAAATATCCTTGTGCTGGGAAAAAAGTTGATCTTGAAAAACCTCAGAAGACGAAACGTCTTACATATTTTTTCATTTACAAGATGATGAGGAAGACAGAGGCATAACAGATTTTTTACATGTATGCCACTCCCCCATGCTCTGTCCTGGAATTTTCATCACAGTTGTGATAAACAGGGTACCTAAACTGCCAAGCCAGAAAGCACTTACCAAGGGTGATTATTAATTTTTTATCATACTGAAGCAAATTTTACCTCATGCAGCAAACCTGGGCTGGGGAGAGTATTCTTTAATGGCTGTACTATACATACAGATAGAAGTGTCATACAGACAATGACATTGAGAGTTTCAAGACAAGCATAAATCTTTTCCTTCTGCTCAAGCTGAAAGATGTAAACTTTTATCTAGGCTACCCAGTATAGCTGCACATTTTCTATCAGAGGAAGATTTTTGATACCTTTTAACTTTGGCAGCATGTTAATGTACGCAGCTGGGTCAGAGAGAAGAGATGGTCCTCCAGAACTTGCCTCTGCCTGAATTCAGTGGTATTTTGCCCCAAAAATGACAAGATGAACAAGAAAGACTTCTCAGCCAGAAGGGTGATGAATGGGAATGGAAATTGCTGTGCATGAAGTTGACTGTGCAGTGGCTTAATTTGGCTAACACATTCTCTAAGCATTTCTTTCACAGTTCATATTTTTCTCCAGTCCTTCCTAGCCAAGAGCGCACACAGGCAGTTGCAAGGGGGTGCACTTGCACATGCCTGGATCAGAGCTGGTTCTAGCACTAGGCCCACTGGCTGGCCGGGAGATTAATTTTCTTTTAATTTAAAAAAATATATATATTTTTTTTTAAGGGCGTTCTTCTTTAAGAATGCCCTTTGCATCTGGTCGCACAGATGCAGAAGATGAAAACAGGTCACAAACACCTGTTGGGTTTATATGACCAATTGTTTACATCGATAGGGGTGTGTGTGTGTGTAAGAAGTAGGTAGGTCTGTGTGTGTGTAAGAGTGAGACAGGATACTTTTTGAATGACTTACTACACATTCCTCCTGGGGAAAAGCTAGCAGCAGTCTTTATGCATTTTGTTGGGGTGCACCTATTTTAAGCAATCATTAAACAGTAGCCCTACATTTCTGTTTAAACATCATTATCTCACTGTGTGTTTGTGTGTGTGTGTGTGTGTGTGTGTGTGTGTGTGTGTGTGTGTGTGTGTGTGTGTGTGTGTGTGTGTGTGTGTGCGTGTGTGTGTGTCTGTGTATGTAAGTGTGCGCACACAACTGTAGATCAAGAAAATCTGAGAGGGTGATACTTTTGGAAAACTTGTACTATCAACTTTCTAAGGAAGTAGGGGGATATATGTGTGTGTCATACCACTCACTGTACAGATTTCACAGAATGTCTAGAATTTTGTTTTATATTTTGGTCTGTTCCTCATAAAAAATTATGTTTTTTTTGACAAATCACTGGAATGAGCTAAGGATTAAAGTTACTAAATAATGACATGCATTTGAGTTTCAGACTTCATATCCTTCAGAAAAATGCATTCAAACACAAATCCTGTTATTCTAGCAATTTTCTAAATTTATAAGAGCAATATTTAAAATGTGTCCCTAGTTTTGGGCTTTTGCCCCCCCCCCCCCATTATGTAAGAGGGAGGTAGCATACCCCTCAACTGTCCATGTTTTTGCAGAATGTATACATTTATATTTATTTATTTATTCCAGTTTGGTGACCAGGGAGGTTCACTGGGCTCGAGAGCCCATTTTCAGTGGAGGCCCGGGGAGAAAAGCTCCACAATACAAAGTTATATTATATAGAGAATTACAAGAAACTATTTGCATTGCAATCAACAGGTAGTATAACAATCAACGGGTAGTATAAAAGTCAACAGGTAGTATTACAGTCAACAGGTAGTATAACAACCAACAGGTAGTATAACAACCAATAGGTAGTATAACAATCAGCAGGAAGTATAACAATCAGCAGGTAGTATAACAATCAACAGGTAGTATTACAGTCAACAGGTAGTATAACAACCAACAGGTAGTACAACAACCAACAGGTAGTATAACAATCAACAGGTATTATAACAACCAACAGGTTGTATAACAATGAGCAGGTAGTATAACAACCAACAGGTAGTATAACAATCAACAGGTAGTATAACAACCAACAGGAAGTATAACAAAAAAAGGTAGTATTATAACAACCAACAGGTAGTATAACAACCAACAGGTAGTATAACAATCAACAGGTAGTATAACAACCAACAGGTAGTATAACAATCAGCAGGTAGTATAACAACCAACAGGAAGTATAACAATCAGCAGGTAGTATAGCAACCAACAGGTAGTATAACAATCAACAGGTAGTATTACAGTCAAAACAGGTATCATTCAGTAAAGACAGCAAAACTATTAAACATTTTTCAAGAGAAAGACAGGCATACAGCATAATGGCTGGATGTTACTGTTTAGGTACATTTATAATCTAAGTATATGAGATTAATTAGGAAGGTATGAAGGTTAGCCAGGAGAGAAGGAGGAGCAGAGCCTGGGAGGTATGAGTTGAAGAGTGCAGTTACATTTCCTGTGAAGAAACAGGTAACAATGAAGTTGTGTTTTGAAGATGTGTGGATTGTCACAGGTCCTCAGAGTAGAGGGCAGGGCATTCCATTTTTGGCTATGGAAAAGTAGAGTAGAAGCTGAACAGCTGGGCGCTTGGGTTTTTGGATGATTATAAGGTTTTGGTGAGTAGATCTAAGGGGTCTAATTGTGGTATATGGTTGTAGGATATTAGATAATGCAGGGCAGCTGGTAAGCTGGAATAATAATTTGTGGGCTGTGATGATTTGGAGGAAGTCAAGTTGATTAGGGAGTTCAAGCCAATTTAAAGAGTGTAGGGAGGTGCAGTGATGAGAGGAGGATTTTGCCTTGGTAGCGAATCTAGAGATTTTGTTGTAGCACACTTCCAGTTTGAAGGTGAGTATGAAGATAGACTGGTAAGCAGAGGAGCGCCATACAAAAGAGAGGGGAGGATATAGGTAGTGGCCAAAGTTTGTCTGGTAGAAGGAGTGAGAAAGTGGTTGTTTCTGTAGAGTAGGCCGAGTTTTATGTGGGTTTTCTTGATGTTAAGTTGGATGTGAGTATTGAATTTTAAGTGTTCGTCAATTGTCTGTTCTTCCTAAAAAGGACTGAAGTTACTAAATAATGACAGACATTTGAGTTTTAGACTTCATATCCTTTAGAAAATGCATACTAACACAAATCCTGTTATTCTAGTAATTTTCTAAGTTCATGAGAGCAATATTTATAATCTGCCCCTATTTATTTTAGGCTTTGTCCAGATTTCCTGCACTAAGAGGCTGAAGTGAGAGAGTGAAATGCCCTAGTTAGTGTTAGGTAAAATGTATTTTCAAGTGCATTTTTAAGAATTGTGAGCTTCAAGGGAATAGAAGTTTGCTGCTTCTCATGCTAAGTCTGTTTAAAATGTGCAACTGTTTTGTTCAGCAAATGGTATCACTATTGTGGCAGAAAGTGGTAAAGCAGTGTTAGTAGCGCAACAGGTACCATACCTGTGTCTTGAAGCAGAAGTCTGTAGGTTCTGTTCCCACAGCATTTAGATTTGTATTCTAAGGGGGTGGGGTACTGCAGTCTTGAGTATGTCCTCCTTTGAATAAGATACCTAGTCACTATGAGCCTGTTTTTCAGTTTGCAGTCCATTCCTTATTGCAATATACCAGCTTACAATTTTTTAATGCAATATAGGCAATTTATTCCTCAAAGCCAGCAGACTCTGAATTTGTATATGAAACTCTGAAATTTAAAATTGTTTCCTATCAGCAACCTCTTCAGTAATTTCAGATCTCTTTAATGTGGAATTATTCAGATGAATTTTACTTCTGCAAGGATTGTACATATTGACTGATATTCGTGGATTGTAATGACAAAAGTTTGAGTGGCCTTTTATGGTTGAAATGTTCTGAATTGTGCAGTTTTGTAATTATTGATTCATTTGTTTTGTTTCATTGCTTACTGGAAAAAAGTTAAAAACTATAAATATAAAGCATGCTCTAAAAATGGTGCTGTATTATACAAGGGATATAATTTAACTATTGTATATTATAATTTAATATAATACATACAGGGAATATAATTTAATTATTGTATATTATAATTGAATCAAAGAACTTTTGTGTGATCCTAAAAATGTTTGCAAAGGGCCTATGATTTGAAAATAGCCCACATGTAAACTTTATCCGCCACTGGCTAGATGCATTTTCTTTGAATGTGAGTTTCAGTGCTGTTTCAGTGAATGCAAGTTTCAAAAGCAGAGAAGTTTTAATTCTAAGCCTTTTTTCACTGTAAGACTGTATTGCTTTGTTTAGCAAATGTATATCAGTGTTTGTCCTATAAAATTTGAATTAAAAGCTGTAAATGAAATCCAAATATCTGTAATCATTGCAGAAGTAAAGCATAAAACAGTATGCACACTGTGAGTTTTGAACAGCATTTATGGCAAATGAGGAGCAATAGCCAAGTAATGGGATACTAGAATGGCTGCATGGTGGGGAGGCTGTGTGGGGGGCTCTGGGTTTGTAACCCTCTGCAAAAAATCCCATGCACCCACTCCCCACAGTCGCCGCCAGAGTCCGGATGGCGGAGGAGGAAGGCCAATGTGGCCCCAGCATGCAGGAACTGGGCGCGCATCGGGCTTTGCCCTGGGCAGGCAGCCTGGTGGCAGTACCACCATCAGCCTCCAGGGGCGGTCTGGACGCGCATCTACTCCCTCCCGTCCTCAGACGGGTTTCCAAGCTCTGGGTGGTGGGGGACTCCTCACCTCCAGCCATGTCTCTCACTGGGGGGATGGGGGGCCTACAGCGGGCTCCTTCAACTCCCTGGCCACACCCTCGATGGGGCTGGATACCCCTGGGGGCGATGGAAGGCACAACGACCCTCAGACAGGTGTAGCCCCAGGAGTAACCCAGGGCCACAAAGTGCATTTGAAGTGTCATGAACAATGTGTCCTGCAGTTCACATTAGTTTTCACTGCTAGCTGCATTCTTCATCGACGCACAAGCCGAGTGATCCACCACTCAGAGTCATACTGTTCTCTTCTTGGTCGCCGTGGGCACCACTGCCCAAGCATCATTTCAGCAGTCAACATGAGCATGCAAGGCTTCATGGGCTTTGTCATGGGTGCCCAGACCAGGGTTGCTGGCCCTGCACTGTGGGACAGCAGGGAGTCTCACTGCAGCCAAAGCGTGGCCGAAACTCTGACCTTCCGGGTCCTCGGCATCCTCCACAGGTACCGGCAACTGCTGTTGAGGGGAGAGAACACTGGTGTGCAACCCCTGGGGGTGGCCCTGTGCAGCCAGAATGGGAGGGTCTGCGCCCCACCGCCAGGACAGCACCCTCTTCCTTCCCCTCCTGCACGGGCAGCCAGTCACCTCCAGGGTGAGCAGAGGACCACACCGCCGGGCCGGGCACCTCCTCCATGGCCATCCCCTTGGGAGCGGCAGAGGAGAATCTGTGCCTCCCGCCATGCTGATGTGACCCCCTCCCTCCCACCACTGGGAGGCGAGGGGGTACAGACGCTGCCCCTCCTCCTCCTTTCACTCCCCCCCCTTGCCCTCTCCCTCCCCCCAGGAGTCACAGGATTAGTCCCACCGGCCTCTGCCAGGGAACATGGAGAGAGATGAGCTGGAGTGAGAGACCTAGAAGATTGGGGCAGTGGAGCGAGAAGTGGCCATGCTACCCGGGGACAGCGCCATCCCAGGGCCCTCAGCATTAATAATCCTTCCGCAGGTTCACCTACGGAAACCTTGTGAAGACTTTTACTTCCTCTAAATAGTCAAGTTTAATTGTCTTCTCGGCGCACCACCAGGGCTGTGACTGACTCCAGCAGGGCAAATCCGAGGACTTCACTAAACCATCCAATCAGTAGTAGCGACGGGTGGTGTGTACAAAGGGCAGGGGACTTAATTAATGCGAGCTTATGACCCGCACTTACTTGGAATTCCTCATTCGTGGGGAATAATTGCAATCTCCTAGCATATTTGTTTGACTATTACCTTTCCTGAAAAGTGCAGTTAGACTTTGTATTTAATTTTAGGTAGCAGTTGTGTGCAAGCCATTTGTTTTAATTTTGTAACTGATATTGATTTCACTGTATCTCCTCCTGAATATGTGTCTATGGTCTGGTAGGGGAGATCTTAACATCATATCTGGATCTTTCTGCATTTGTAACACTTAATTCTGAAGTCCTGTATTACTGCCTTTTTGTTAAGAAAGATACCCTTAGTCCAAATGGAGTAGTAATGTTGGTGAGGGTGCAGCTTGCTAACCAGGTTATTTTAGTTATATGGCAACCTCATACATCACTGCTGTCTATGTTCAATTTCATCTTGCTAAGAGCGATCTAATATGAAGGAGCAAGTCTTTTTTGCTTGCTCATTATAAATTACTCCATGGAATGTGTGACCTATTGACAGCATGGTTACACACAGTACTCATTTTTAAAGTGTTTCCATTTTAGTGCATCTTGAGACCCTTTCTCTTTTCTAAGAGGACGGCTATTATTCAAGATTTTTTTCACTAACTGATCTTTAAAGCTATTCAATTGCAACTCAGTTTTTCCTCATTTCATTATTTGTATCACAAATTCTCAAGGATTTTATGTGCCCCTCTTCCTAAATAAAAAATCTTTAGATTTTTTATGTATTTTTATTCCTCTTTTGTAAGTAAAACAGAACATGATTTTTGAATGACTTAAGCATCATCCTTGAGGAAACAGTGCAAATCTGAAGTAGAGGTCCTAATTCTTGTATGTTTATATTAGTCTATGTCTATATAGATATCCACAGACCCAAATGTTGATAAGCAAGCAATGATGCCCAGCTGGGTGTGTGATACTGTATAAATAACACATGCCTAGGGGTGTTCTGAAGCCTGACACAGCAGGCACAGGGCCTCTACACATCTGGAAGGGCATTATTTACACAGTAACACACACCCTTGAGAGTATTATTGTGCTCAGAGAATGGACTGTCAATACAATTGTTGCATTTTACTTATTTTTTATTATTATTATATTATTATTATTGTTATTATTATTATTATTATTATTATTACTATTATTATATTGTTTATACTTTTGATGTAAAATAGTTCCCTGGCCAGTGTTCCAAGCTTGCTGTAGTATATGTAAATGGTTGGTGGAAGTATTTTACATCCAAAATATAAGATTTTCAAAAAATATCTAGATATTTACCTGATTTGTTTAATCTGCGGTGGTTCAGCGGTAGCATTGTTACCTCACAGCAAGAGATTCTCCTGTTCGATTCTCAGCTGGAGTGCCTTCTGTGTGGAGTCTGCATTTCCTCCCCGTGGTCGAGTGGCCTCCGAAAGACATGCATGAATGGGCGTGCCTTCAACGAAGGTTGGGCATCGGGCTGGCAACTCGGCACTATAAAAAGTGACTGCCAATCATTAGCGGACCGGAGTTCTGCTGTGGCGACCCCTAACCGTGAAAAGCCGAAAAGACAAACAAACATTTACCTGATTTGTTTGGTCCCTTACTCATCACATTTGTGGTTTATTGGCTATCATTGGGATTTAAGTCACTAGTTTCAGACAGTATTTCCTTCAGAAAATGCATGCTAAAACAAACCCTTTTATTCTATCAGACCTCTAATTTTATATCAGCAATGTTTAAAATCTGTCCTTATTTTTTAGCCTTTGTTCTCTCCATACCTCTCAACCTCTAAGCTCAAGAAATCTGGACAAATTACAAAATAATGGAGGGACAAAGGGCTAAAACTGTGGACAGATTTTAAGTATTGCTCTTATAAACTTGTTGCTAGAATTACAGATTTTGTATTAGCATGCACTTTCTAAAAGATCAAGAACCATGCAGACACAAAACCACGTTAAACAGGGTGAAAAAACAAAAACATACACCTCGGAGGCACATCTAAATCGGTCTAAAAATAAAATTTAATGCATACACAAATGTAAACAGTTAAGCCCTTTTGTCCCTAGAACAGGAACTTCATCAGAGCAAGTAAAAACCATTTCTTAGTCACGTCCTGTTTAAATAACACACCCAAGTGGCACATGATACAAATCAACCAATGAAAATTAAAAATCACTTCATCCTACCAGGTGCACAAATTAATTTAAAACAATTAAAGAAATCGCCATACAAAACTAGATAAAATATTATACAACAGATTTTAATCCCATTCACTTGTTAGAAAGTAAAGACCACAATTTTAAAATACAAGCTAGTGAAACCATTTCACTAAGTCCAATGAATTTGTATGCATTCAAGACAATCCGCCAGTACAGTTCCCTCTTTTCTAACATTTCCCTCCAAGGTCTCCCCTTCAGGTTCTTATCAACTCTCTTCACAATAAAGAATACAAAAGAGTGTGAGGGAAGCTTCAATATGTGTTTATACAGGGCATTAGTATCATTACACTTAGTGATATCACATAGGTGTTCGTAAACACTTCTATTTTTCTCTCAGTTTTATCCACATAAAAAGAGGGGCATTGTTGGCATTAAGCTATATACGCCACCTCTTTAGTGCTACAGTTAAAGCAACCCTTTGAGGGCATCTTCTGACCTTGTACCCAGATACTGTCATTCACCAAAATAGAGGAATACTGGGAACATGAACAATACTTATACATAACCATTCTTAACGTTTTGTTCAGAATCACTTTGTCCTGCCCTAGTAAGTCTTTAAAGCATTTACCCCTCATAAACTATTGACGGGCTCAAACTTACTTTTTCATACAAATCATTGTGAACATAAAATAGCCCCCAATTTTTTTCCAAAATATTCTTAATAGCAAAACAGTCAAATGAGAAAGACATAACCATAGCTTTTTCATACTTATTTGTAACACCATTGTTTGTCCCATAGAAATTGCCATCCCCCTGCCCATAAATTAAGGGCAGAAAAACCCCAGTTTTTTTCTTTTTGTAATTACTTCATGTCTAAGGGGGTTTACAAACCATAAAGGGTATCCCTCGTTGGCAAACATATTTGTCAGTTTGTCGCATTCACTCAGTAAGGATTCCCTTTCAGACACCATTCCTGTTCTTCTTCTTCTTCTTTCGGCTTTTCCCATTCCTGTTAATCTGACAAAATTATCCTTTACAATGGCCTTCTTTTGATGTCTAGGGTGGTAACTTTTAAAATGAAGCATAGAATGAAGCATAGTGTCCCCACACAAATAAAACTCTGACAAACTCAATAGTTTAAAGCCACTCCTTGAACAACATCTTAACCAATCCTGGTCCTGCACATGCTCATCTCAAGGTTGACACTTTTTCACTGTATGATACTCTGCTTAAACAGAGTATGCTCAACCTCTTACAGAAATAACAAAACAATTTTTATACATAACTGCTGCCTGTACAACCCACTAAGCTACTCATGGGCAGCAACTTCCACATCTGTAACATCTTAGAATGTATAAATGCAACTACTGTTTGTGTATAAATGTAAACAGAAATGTAACTACTCTGCTTAACTGGAACTTAGTATAATGCAATGTAAGCAAGTAGAGCTTTTCTCCCCTGACCTCGGCTGAAAATGGTATTACCCAGTCGGACTCTCCTGTTAAACAAAGACAAATAAGTAAATAGAATTAGAGTATTGTCTTTCTAAAAATATTTGACACTACTTTTTGTTACTAAAATCCTTCAGAATTAACACATCCAAATAGTTAATTTAAGTACTATCCACTATTTTAGTAAATTAAAAAAAAATTGTAGTATTATTAATATAGTCAAAAAACAAGTCTATTTCTGATGCAGTATCTTGCCAAATAATAAACATATTGTCCAGGAACCTAGCATAAAATGCCCATGAAGAAACAAAAGAACTATTAAACAAACTTTTTCTCCCATTGGGCCATGACAATGTTGGCAAATATAGGTGCACAAATCACTCTCATTACTATACCTGTCTTCTGATAAAAAAAGTGATTCTCAAAAAACAATAGTTATAAGATAGAGCAATATTCATTAAATCAGTTAAGGTTTTTGTCTCAGTATCATCTAACCCCATATTTTCAATTAAAGATTCGTAAAACTACTCCAAGCCTAACCTGTGTGGAATCACTGTATAAAGATCTTTCACATCGATAGTGCAAAAAAGTAAATATTCACTATATACCACCTTCCTACATTTAATCAATAAGTCCCATGAGTCCCTACATAAGTATGGAAGTGAGTTGACACCATCTTTCAGTTTGGAATCCAAATATTTGGCAATGGGATATGTTTTAGACCAAGTAGCATCCACAATTGGTTGTAGCTGGGGGGGGTTCAAATCTTAATGTAACTTATGGATACCAAAAAATGTGAGGTATGAGGATCTTTCACAATCCATACCCAATGAATCTGCTCCATAATCTGCCCCCGCTTCACCATGTCAAAAAGTAACATGTCTGTTTGATGCTATGTTACATAAATTTTGTTTTTCGATACTTCCTCGTATGAATCATCATATAACAAATCCAACATTTTATTGATACAATCTGTTTTAGTCATAATGACCCCCCCCCCCCACCTTTGTCAGGTTTCATAACCTGTAAATTTCGGTTGGAGTATAAACAATTCCTATTCCCTTTGGGACATATTGTAGAAAGGGTGGGAGATGGGTTCACTTAAAAAATGCCTAACATCAAGGTAGCAGACCTTATCAAAGCTCTGCAACAAAGGGTGTATAAGTGGTTAAATGTATTAGGTCTCCTAAATTCATTCATAGCTTCTGAGGCCCCAGAATGTGAGTCAAACAGTAGGTTAAAATTGAACTTTCTGATATGTAACTTCAAATCTATTAAGGTTTCAAAAAGGGAAGCCCTTCTATAAAGAACAAAAGTAAAACCTTTTGACAATAAATCAGCAACATCTTGATTAACATCTACCAAACTATAATTGTACACAAAGTTACCATTACCGTTAGAAACAAAGTCCAATGATTTATGTTCGTCTGTTGATTCCAGTAATGAAGAGACCATTACCAAAAGTTGGTGTTGTTGACTTTCCTCACTCTCCCTTTCCCCCTACGACAGGGATGATATGAGGGGTACGAGATCTTGTCGATTTTCCTCTCTGATTCTGGTTCTGGTGAGATCTCTGCAGAGGGGAATAGTCCAAACAGACCTGAAATATAGCTCCTTCCTCCACTCTCTCCACACTGTTACCCTGATTAGTGGTAGACTTCTCCTGCAAATCACTCTCCTTTGGTGAAACATCCACAGGCTGTGACGATGGAGGATTAGGGTATGCTTTTCCTTGAACATAATCATTCTGGTTCCTCTGTAATTTCTTTTCTTTTCTAACCTTTACTTCATCACATACTTTAGCCACTTGCTTAAAAATAGCATGATACATTGATCCAAGCAGGAATTCTCCACAGTGAGTTGGTCCATCAAACACTGATTATGTTTTAACAACAGTTCCATCAATTCACACGCATGCAAATCAAATAAAGCAATAAGGTCCCTTTGAAGATCAGAACCACAAATTAGTCCAGTAAGTAACATCCATGTCCATAAACCATTTGGAACCCATTTGTGTTTAATGGATTCATGAAAGTATAAGTTCTCCATCTGTAATTTATGATATTTTTTCAACTTCTTTTCAGATTCATGCAGCTGAACTGACATTGTCCTGTTGTGGGTCAGTTGTACACCAGAGAGCAAAACTCTCTTCCTAAACCATTCATTCAAAACAGCATATTTATCCACACTTGACAAATTTATTGGTCGGTTCAGAAATTCCAACCCTTCTGAAGAGGGATCCAGCTCTGGTGTAGTCTGACCAGCTAGAATATTACCATTTCCCCATTGGGGGAACAAAGAACCACTCAAATAATTCTGATAAGGAGCATTTACTGACATATTTTGTATAAGTTGCTGCAGCAATAAAAATAAATTCCCCACAGCTTGCTTAAAATACTCCATTTGAGGAAAAAACACTGACCACAGGTACCTCATTCATATTGCACATGGCTACAGCGATTCACTACACAAACCAAGAACCACGCAAATACAAAACAGTGTTCAACAGGGTGAAAAACAAACTTCAAAAACAAAGCATACACCTCAGAGGCACAGTTAAATCAGTCAGAAAATAAAATTTAATCCATACACGGGTATACATAGTTAAGCTC
>NC_056733.1:78330605-78343105 GCF_019279795.1 Protopterus annectens | reverse complement strand
AGGGAATAATACAGCAATAGGTCTGAAATTGGTTATATCAGATGAGGTTCCTCCCTTATGAAGGGGGAATGATGAAGATTTGTTTCCATAGTGAAGCAATGCACGATTCCTTGATAAATCAGTTAATTAGAAGAGACACAGGATAGGCTATAGAAATGGCAGCCAGCTTGAGGTATTCTGCTGGGAGATTATCTACTGAAGGAGAATGGGGTTTCATGTCAACCACAGAAAAAAATCAGCAGATAATTGCTTGTGTGGTATTCGAGAATGGGGTTTCAGTTTAAAAAGTAGCGATTTGATGTAGGAGGTTGGGATGGGTCTTATGGTGAACTAGGGAGTGTTTGCTATCTGAGGAGAGAGCTTATCAAGACTGTTGAGAAGAAAATCATTAGTAAGGGCTTTAAAGTTTTTTTTAAAATGTGTTATATTGAGTATATATTTCAGACTGAGTGTTATTTAGGGTAACTGAGGTGGTGGTGCTGTGGTAGCGTTGTCGCCTCACAGTAAGACGTTGTCCTGTTCGATTCTCAGCTAAAGCATTTTCTATGTGGAGACATGCATGAATGGGCATACCTTCGTTGAAGGTTGTGCGTCAGGGCTGGCAACTCGGTACATAAAAATCTACTGCCAATCATTAGCAGACCGGAGTTCCGCTGTGGCGACTCCTAATCGGGAAAAGCTAAAAGATACAACAACTGAGTGTTATTTAGGATAGGGTTAGGAGTGGTGGATGTTCCTGGGTACTGTATATTAATAGAAGACCAGAATTTTTTAGGGTTGGAAGACTGATTTATTAAGGGATTACCAAAGCAGATTTTCTTGTTCAAAGGTTCAAAGATTAGTACTAGGCTAACTGTCCTTGCAAGCCATTTTAAGCCTAGCCAATTATCCCCTGTGAGATTCAAACCCTGTACCTTGCATTTGTAAGGTAAACACCTTAACCATTAGGCAACGCTCCCAATGTCAGAGATAATCTGTCTTTTAGTATGGTTACGTGGTTCTTTAAAGTGTTGTAGGCTTTGGAGAGATCTATAATTTACTCATTCTTTCCAAGCCCTGTCTCTTTCATACATTAGGTTCCTGCTTTGAGTGGATAACCAAGGAGTAGGGTTATTCTTTATTCTTTTTTCTAGTTGGAGCCAGACTATTGAGAGTTTTCAGGAAAAGTGAGTTAAATTTGTGTACGGCTTTGTTGAGTTCATAGGTTCATAGGTGTGTACTAGGTTAATGGCCCTGGAACCTTTACAAGCCTAGCCCATAGGATTACCCTGGCATTGTGCTGCCTGACCTTAGTTCCCAGTGCCTCTGTTGAGTAATGCCACTGGAGTGATCCCTGGGGTGAAATATCTATTTCCCATCCACTCATCAAGATTTCTCTTGAAGAGGGCCAGTGAGGTGCTCTGCTTGACATGTATGGGAAGTCTATTCCATAGCATGGCAGTCTCTGGGTTATGAACCTGTCCCTCCAGCATGTTCTGTTGATTGTGGTAATGAGGTTGAGGTCTCTGGAGCATGTGGTGTGGAGGGATTGGGATTTCTTCAGATGTAGCATTTCTAGTAGAGCTAGGTCAGACATGGTTTTGTAAGTCAAGCAGGGATCGCCTCTAAGTAGGCGATATGAGACAGAGAATAGTTGGAGTTTTTTTAGTCTGTCCATATAGGACAAATGTTTAAGGCCTAGGATCCTCTTTGTGAGGTACTTTTGCAGACTCTCCAGTTGATGCAGGTGTTTAGCGAGGTACATGCCAAATGGGGTATTGTACTCAATGACTGGCCTAATGAGGGAAGAGTAGAGGGAGACAATGACCGCTTTCTTCCTGGATGCAAAACCCTTAGTATTGAGATGTGCCAAATAGAAGGACTTTCTGCCCACAGTGGCAATGTAGTGGTCAAAAGAGAGTTTGCTGTCAGCCTGTGTTCCCAAATCTCTTATAACGCCTTCTGTGTTCAGTGGACTACCATCGATGTGGTAATTCATGGGTACCAAGTTTTTCCCCAAAGGGATGATGACACATTTTTTGGCATTGAGCTTAAGGCCATGGTTCTGACAAAAGTTGTTGGTCTCAGTGAGGCCTTTCTGTAGGATATCAACAACACTTGGGAAGTTAATAATAGCTCCCAACTTGCAATTGTCTGTGAACTTTGTCAGCCAAAGTCCCTTTGTGTTGGCCTGGACTTCAGAGGAGTATATACCAAACAGGAGAGGACCCAAGACCGAACCCTGTGGGACTCCACTCGTGACTGGTCGGCAGTCTGACATGGAGTCAGATACTTTCACACTGTGGGTTCTATCTGTGAGCCAGTTTGCAACCCACCTAGTGATATAGGGGTTGATGCCTAGCTTAGTCAGTTTTTCTATGATTCCTGAGTGGGGAATGGTATCAAAGGCCCTGGCCAGATCAAGGTAGGCTGTATGAACCACCTTGCCTTCATCCACACCTCTGGTGGCTGACTCAAAGAAGTTAACCAAATTGAGCAGGCATGTTCTACCCTTCACGAAACCAAACTGTGTGGGATCCAGAGTTTGTAGATTCCCTATATCCTTGTGCATTAGGTCCATGATGATGCGTTCCATAGCTTTGCATATCAGACTTGTCAGGCTAAAGGGGTGATAGTTCCCAGGGTCTGTAGTTGCTCCTCCTTTGTGAAGAGGGATGACTGTAGCAGTGCGCCATTTGGTAGGGACAAAGCCTGAGGTGAGGCTGTGATTGAACAGGGCACACATGTGAGGTGCCAGTTCACTCTGTAGTTCATGTAGAACACAGCCAGGGCTATTGTCAGGCCCCATAGAAGCTGTATTCTTGGACTTGAACAGTGCTGTCTTATCCTATCCAGCAGTAATACTGGGTGCCTGGCAATCTACTGGTATTATGGCTGGTCTCTTGTGGGGGGGGGGGGTAAAGTTGGCACTGAATCTGTCAGCCAGTATATTGGCAATATCTGTTGGCGTGGTATAGGAGGTATCATTGTGCAGTATCTCAGAGCAAATCTGGGTATTGCTTTGGAGATTCTTTACATAACTATAGAAGGCCTTGTGGTTGTCATTACTATCTGCTGAAATTCTGTTTTCATAGCTAGCTTTAGAGGATTTGATGAGGGATCTCAACTTTTTGTTGAGGCTGATAAGGGAGTTTTTCCTGTCTTGGGACTTCACCTTATTCCGCATCAGTTTCCTCCTTCTGTTGTAGAGTTTGTTTATGGCAGGGGACCACCAGATTGGTTTCCTTTTTTTGGAAGAGAGCTTCTTGGTTCTATTGGGTATGGCGAGATTCATGCATTTGTGTACGTATTCGTACAGTGCATTGATGTATGATTCGACGGTCATGCAACTAATCTCCATTTATATGGGTGCAGTGAAGTTTGCCACCTCTGTTTTTAGGAGCCCAAAGTTAGGTTTGGAGAGGTTTTTCATGGTGGTTACTTTGCGGGGGTTGGGGGGTGGGAGGGATGTGGATTTCCAAGGTGATTAGTTTGTGGTTGAAATATTTTTCAGGATAGACCAGTGAAAGGAGCTTAGAATTCTGTTAAATGTATCAGGGTTAAAATTGGTGAGGTTAAAATATATAAATAGCTTTTTCATCCCATGCTTATTTTTTCTGTATCTGTTTTGCATACTAGAACAGCCTTCCAGATTATAGAAATGTAATTTTGTTCTCCTAAGATTTGGGACTCTTAGGTTTCCTATCTGCAGTACCTTGGCATTTAAATCTGCTTCATGAAGATGTCCTTTTGTGACATTTTCTGCAGGTGGCATACAATTATGTATTGTGGTCTGTCGGCTAGTCTAGTGCGGGTGAATTAATTTATAAGGTTTATATATATATATATATATATATATATATATATATATATATGTATATATATATATATATATAGATATATATATATATATAGACACACACACACACACACACACACACACACACACACACACACACACACATACATGGATTCACTTCATAATCTTGAAATACTGAAACATCGAATTTCAGTATATTTAAACTATGAAACCGAATCCACAAAACACCGAAACTACAAAACCCCGAGTCCAAAACCGCGAAATTCAAAACACCGAACAAACCGCATACACTACACCATACATACACCACAACACCCACATCACAACATAAACAAACAAAAACTACACACATACACAACTCACATAAGAAGGGGGGCAAGCCCCACTGTACCCCCACCCCCCTACTTATATATACTAACTCCGAGATCGCACAAACAGGAAACAAAAGCAAACTCACACACGCACATTCTCCAGTCCCTCACACACACATCAAACATATCAGCACACTCAAACACACTCTAAACCCCACTCAAATCCCTTACAGAACACTCACTTACCTGACAAAACACCTAGATCCACACACGGCACCATGCACCATAAACACACAATCCCGGACATCACGTAACGTAAGGCCATATCCGCGAATTCGAGATTATGAACTTTCTCTATTTTAAACATTCGGGTTTATAGTCTCGAGATACTGAAATTCGACATTTCAGTATTTCGAGATTATGAACGGCCCCTATATATATATATATATATATATATATATATATATATATATATATTTATATATACACATACATGTGTAAAATGGTTAACTGGGTATCTAAGGGGAGTAGCTTGAGACAACCATGGTCTAATATACTGGTCTAATGTTCATCTCTTATATCCCTTTGTACGTAATGTTAGGGTAAGTGGAAGTCACAATGCCTCTTCCCATGAAATGAAGGGGAGCTGAAAAGAATTAAATGCCATGCTAGCAGAAAAATAAACCAGTCAGCTGTAATTTTAATTCTTAATTGGTACATGTAAATGCAAACTGCATCTGCAACAAAAAAAACAGAATTCCTAACCTGGAGGCGTCACCTAAAACCACATGTTCTGGTTGTTTCCAAAACCTAGCTAAGCTCACATATTCAAGATAAGGAATTCACTGACTGGACCTTATACAGAAAAACAGAACAAGCAAAAGGTCAGACAGAGTGCCATGTAGTGCTGTTACTAGACAAAATAGTGTGTTCACAAATTCAGCTCAAACAATAACTCTCACTTCCTGGAGGAAATACTGTTATAATCACAATTATTTTGGTGAGTAAAACCAGCCTACATTCTGGCTGTGTGTATTTAAACCCAAATAAAATGATAAACAATAGAACATGATTGTAAATACAAAATGTTAAGACAGATTGTCTGAAATACAAATAATAAAGTCCACAAATCCAGGCAGGGAACAGAGCTTCAAAGAAAACCCCACTTAGGCCAAATACTTTAAAAATATATTACTTTTAATAAAATATATATAAGCATTTTCATTTTACAATTTGTAAAAACTTTCTCAGATATATAAGACAATAAATTTCCTCAGCTTAAATAATGAATGAATCATGTAATGTCATGAATTTTAATGTTCATGTGATTCAATCGTAAAGTCATGCCTTACCTAAATCAAAAAACGTAAAATGCAATGTAAAAAGAGTAGCACCAACCATAATTTTGTATCCCAATAAAAATAATAGATAAAAAATGAGAACTAAGATTTTTTCTTAAACCAGTACATTTTTCCATACAGCAATATAAACAGAAACTATCCCCAAACATAAATTTTTCTACCTTTCCATAGATTTTTAGTTTCAATATAGGGACTATACTAACAGAGTAATTGAGGCCTGGGTACCTATAAGACTCCATACTTATCTGCCAAATCAACTCCTGTTTTTAAAAATAAGTGGACCAGGGACCTCCCCGTGGGTTTTTTCCACTTTTTCCAAAACACTTAAAACCATGCTATTGATGTTGTTCCAAGTGTCTATACAGGGCATTAGTGTTTTTTTTATTCCTTATATCGTATATGTGTTCATAAATACAATTACAAAATTTCTGTTCAGTTTTGCCTATATAAAAACCATCACAGAATTGACAACAGGCCCCATATATCATCCCTGTAGTGTCACAGCTATATTTCCTTTATAAGAAGATGTTCCTATTCCTTAAATTAATTCTATCACGCTCCAAGATGTATTTATATGTGTTATACCTTATGTATTTACATGTGTTATACCTACCACATTTTGACATCCTTGGATGTAAAATGACCCTTCCGAATTTTCTTTCCAACATGTTTTTATGTAAAGGCCTCTCCTATATATAATAATAGGTCCAGTTCATTTTTGGGCTCACCAAACTAAAGGAAGTCAACATGACCCCTGTGTAAATATCCCACCTGCACATAATAGACAATGATAAATCACCATTGTACCACTCTAATTGTAAAATAGGTTTAAAGTATCCCATATCTCTCTTAATCAAGACTTCTTCTATGAGTTCCCAGACCATAGTAGGAGGATATCCCCTTCTAGTAAACATAATCATTAGCACATCACATTCCTTAATGAAATCGCTCTCCAGGGTACACATACACATTTCTTTAACCAGTTGCCCGTTAACAACTGCCTTTTTATGCTTAAAAGGATGGGAACTGGAAAAGTACAATAACATATTTGAATATGTAGGTTTTCTATACATACTAGTGATGTATTTCTTCTTAGCCCTGTCCTTCTCTATCAGGACATCCAAACAGGCCATCCTCTCCTGGTTGCAACTATGAGTGAAGTACAAAAATTCTGTACTAGTGTTAACATAATCAATGAATTCTAGTAGTTTAATTTCCCCCTCACACCAAATTATAAATGTGTCATCCAAATATCATAAATACAGTTTGATAAACCTCCTAAATGGCTGATTAAAAATATATTGGAACTCCCATTGAAGCATGGCAATGTTGGCCAAGAGCAAACCCACAGGGGGACCCCATCGCTACACCCTCCTTTTGTTTATAAATTTTGCCCTCAAAAAATATAAAATTATTTTTTAATATAATTTCCAACAATTCAATACAATTATTAAATCTGTCAACCCAGCAGGGTATTTTTAGTTAAGCAACAACTCAGCACCAGTGCAGTAACCCCCATATAGAGATTTCCTTTCAACATGTAATACTAAAGAAATTCTTTGGCAAGCAAAAAGATCACAGATCTCCCTCCACAAATAATCTTCTCCAGTGTCCTTAAAAAGCTTTTAAGTTACATTGCTTATCCACTAAACATGGTAAACAGAAGCCTTTATGAAGGAGTCTGCCCTACAATATGGAAGTAATCCAAAATTATTCTTCTATTTAATGGTTCGGAACCAAGCAAAGTGGAAACCTATAGATCAGTAAACATCTTAAGCCCATTATCAGAAGGTTTGGAGCAAGCTGATCACATCCAACTGAAAGATTACCTTACACAATACAACAAAATGACAGCCACTAAGCATGGGTTTCAACAAGGACATAATACACAAACAACATTAAAAATAACTCAGAGGAATACATGGCAAACAGTTCTGATGTCTCAGCAATACAACTCTGTTTTCATTTTCACTTAAGACATTCCATTTTATTAACCACCTTATATTACTCCAAATACTCTGGACTCCAACATACAGCAATTCTGTGTTATCATGGTTTGAAAGCTATCTCAAGAATTTATCACAGTCTGCCAGTCTATGATTCAGGAAAATGTCTTATTCCAATGCTTTAGCAACAAACACTGAAATCCCACAGCACTCCTTTTAAAGGAAGTTGACAATGCTGTTGATATGTTTCAGAACAGGGGTTATCCAGATATGTTTCTGAGTAATATCAAAAAAGAAGTAATATTTAAAAGGATGCACATTGTATATAACCCCCTATTGGGGTTCCAAGATAAAAATCAAAATAGGAAACATACTAGGATTAATTATAATGCGGGAGATGCAGATACCCCAGTTGTTGAGTTAGTCATGAATACAAGTGGTAGGGAAAATATGAATAAGAATGAAAAATATTTTATTACAACTTATTCACTAGATCTTAACAATGTTGCTAGTTATATAAAGAGAAATTGGTCAATTTTGGCTTGTGATATTAGAGTTTTGGAGGTTGTGGCTGAATGCCCTAAGACAGTTTTAAAAAAAAAAAAAGATAAGTCTTTCAAGAATTTATTAGAATCTACAGCACCTGTTAGTGTTACTAGAAGGGGCATGCATAAATTTGGTCAGTGTGCACAATGCCCATATATTTTAACTGGACATAAGTTTGTTGTGAATGATGTAATTTATTAAGTTACATGTTTTTTATGTGCGATTCTTCCCTTGTTACCTATCTAGCTACCTGCATGGAATGCAAATCATTTAATGTGGGTAAAACCAGTAGGAAATTCAAGGAAAGGGTGTACGAACATCTATTAAGTATAAGAAAAATTACACATAAAATGCACTGGCTAGACAACTAGTAGAATATCCATCACATTCTTTCAAGTTTACTGTTATAAGAACAAGTTTTGTGAGACCAAAGAGGCTTTATAACAGATGAGCATCTCATGAAATGTCAGCTCAAATGGCAGTTAAAACTCACTGCCACAAATGTGCCACGTATTAATGAAACCTGTTCGATAAACTGCCTATTAAAATTGAAAGACATGGAGATGTGAATTTTATTTTTTGTATTTTTGCATATCTATATATATATATATATATATATATATATATATATTTTTTTTTTAATATTTATATATAGATATACTTTTTGTATTGGACTAACGTGGTTTTAATATGACTGGTTGCTTAGATAATGGAGGGATGTTTATAATGGGTGTATATATGATGTTTTTCATACTGATGAAGTTTCCAATGTAGTAAAATGAAAGTGCTCAATAAACTTAGTTTTGGCTTTTAGTTCATGTATGCTACTTTTTGATTATGGACTACAAGAGAAGAGTGTGGTTTGTAATTCTTTAGGTTAGTCGGGAAAATATAGTGGGATTAGTTAAGTACTGTTTTTCTGTATCTGTGTGAATCTTTCCATCTTTGTTATTTTTAATATTTTCTGTGATTGAAACGATGGTGTTTATTGTAAATGGATATTTAATATTTTCATGTTCTTTTATTATTTATTATTAAATATATTTACATTTTTCATTGTGGCTGGTCTTTTAGAGAATATTTTAACCTTTGAGAATACTTATATTTATTTGGTGACACTGTGGCCACTCCTGAAAGCCTTGCTGCACTGGTTAAATAGTACCATTTGTATTAGTATTAATTTTACTCAGTATAGTTGGGTACCCTTGTAATAGCCTTAGAGTAGCTGGTTGGTGGCAGTATAACTACCTTATAGTCTGAGCAAAGGTAGTAGAGCTAGTAAATCTATGCCAGACTTTCGTGTGTGTGTGTGTGTGTGTGTGTGTGTGTGTGTGTGTGTGTGTGTGTGTGTGTGTGTGTGTGTGTGTGTGTGTGTGTGTGTGTGTGTATGTGGGAAATCTAATCTCAAAGAGTGTGTGTGTCAGCTACTTGGAGCAGGGACACAGAACACTAGTTTCACAGGACTTGGGTTAGAAGACATGGCTAAGAACTCAACTCTACAGCTGTGTCAGTGGAGAGGCTTACTTGGTGCCTGGAGAGAGAAAGAGAGACAGGGAACCCCAACCCCAGACTGAGCATGTTCCCTGTGTGCTCTTAAGGGAAATTGTGCTTGGTGCAGAGAGCTGCATCTGGAAATACTGTGTGTATCTATTTTTGTTCCAAGTGATCATTCAACACTGGTGTCAGTAGTGAGGATTCAGGCTCCTTGATTATTGATTCAGAGTAAGGGCATTCCAAGGATCACTACTTTCTTTTTGTCGGTCTTTACAAATGAAATGTACAACACCAGTGGAGTCCATATTATCCCATACACTGATAAATCTACAAATGTAGAAACAGTCTAGAAACAGTCATGCAATGAAAAAATCTATGCCATTGGTGCCAGCATGAAAAACACAGGCATCTCTCTTTGTTCTGAAATGGACAGTCCTAAAACATGGTCTAAAGAAGAAGCATAAGATGTGGAAGGTATGGGGTTCTTCTGTAGCTACCCTACTTACTGAAGGGGAAGAGAGGGCAAGTATGAATAAAAATGTATTTTCAGTGCAAATAGAACAACATTTCTGATTGCTAAAATCTAATCCTTTATTAATAATCTCCTACCTTGGCTTCACAGAAGCAAACTAGTAGTAAATGAGAAAAAAAAAAAAAACTATCAATATCTGGAAAACACAAATAAGATACCATCATTTTGGACAATACTCTTTTCCTAAAATGTGAAAACTTGCATTAAAGAAACAGTCATGCAATGAAAAAATCTATGCCATTGGTGCCAGCATGAAAAACATAGGCATCTCTCTTTGTTCTGAAACTGACAGTCCTAAAACATGGTCTAAAGAAGAAGCATAAGATGTGGAAGGTATGGGGTTCTTCTGTAGCTACCCTACTTACTGAAGGGGAAGAGAGGGCAAGTATGAATAAAAATAAAAATGAAAAACAGCAGTCCAGCACCACAAAGCTCTAAATGACTAATTTATTAAATACAAATGCATGAAAGAATCTTTCACCACTTAAGGCTTCTTCAGACAAGAAAAAGTAAAACACAATCTGCTCTTCTTAAAAAATGTAAAGGATCACATGACAAAAGGTCTTAATTAACAATCAGGTAAAAAACAATTAAGATAGGCATTGTAAAAACTAAAAACATATCTTCAAATCATCATTTTAAAAATATAGCTTAAATGTTCACAAACTTATTGTATCATTTTATTTATTTTACTTTGCTATGTCTATCTTTAAGTATGGACTTGATGGTTATACTCTCATTTAAGCCAGGATATTCATGAGCTTTAAAATGTAATATCCACTTGTTCTCCACTATATCAGTATAAATCATACATCTCAACTGTACAGATTTTCGCAGAATGTCTAGATTTTTGGCTCATATTTTTAGCCTGTTCCTCTTTTTTCCTAGCAAATCACTGGGATGATCTTAGGATTAAAGTCACTAAATAATGACATATATTTGAGTTTCAGACTTCAAATCCTTCAGAAAATGTATATTAAAACAAATCATGTTACTCTAGCAACTTTCTAACTTTATAAGAGCAATATTTAAAATATGCCCCTATTTGTACCCCCATTTTGTCAAGCTTTGTCCAGATTTTTTGCATTAACAGGTTGAGAGATATAATTCTTATATTTTGAAGTATAAAAAAATCTAAATTCATGTTTTTCATTAGTATCTCTAATATGTCTATATAAGGCATTAGTCTCAAGCTTTCTGAGTACTTCCGATAACTGTTCACAGATTCTATCTTAAAGTTTCTTATTACTTTTTCATATGTAAAATGCATTAGAAAGAATGTATTTACACATATAAATATTTTTTATGGCATTGCAAGTCGTTTGACTTCTAAGATAGAAACGTTTCTGTGAGACTAGATGTGTAACATGAGATTCAGAATAAATGTATTTACAATAACTACAATTTAAACATTTTTGTGTACCCGGTTTTTGTATTTTTCTTTTCAAGAATATTTTTCCTGTTATATAATTATGTTTAATATTACTTATGTTCTTATATCCAAAAGCCAAATGACTAGCGGTAATATCTTTAAAAGCTGGTGTGTGCTTCAATCTAGACCAATATTGTCTAATTATTTGTTGAATTTTTTCTGTATTCTTATCAAAAAGTAGAATACATCCAAAGGTTTTATGATTGTTCTGGATGATTGGAATAATTCTATTTATTCTATTTCCTTTATTTAATAAAAATCCCTCAGAGAAAATAAGAAATATTTCATGATTAAAATTATTCCTTATTTGCATTGTAAGTCTCTGTAGAACTGTAGAACTTTACTATTATAACCTCTATGAAAGAAGTCATTGACCATAGTCTATCCATATTATCCTTATTAGTATTCGGTTTTGCCACCCTAGTAAGTTGATTGTTAACCATGTTATTAAAAATATGGGGGGGTGCATGCTGCTTTTATGTAAATAAGTATTTTTCTTTACATTTTTCTTAAATAAGGTAGTATCAATAAATTGTTGGCATTCTTAATCAATCTGATATCCAAAAAGTCTATTTGAGTAAAATGCACTATATATTTAAAATGTAAAATGTAAAAAACTGGAAGTGGAGTATAGATATTTCATAAACTCATAAAAACTGTTTAAAGAACCATTCCATATAAGAAATAAATCATCTACAAAATATTTCTATAACAATATATTATCTATATATACATTTGTGATTCTATCTAAAATATATTTCATTTCCCAATTAACTACTAAATTTGCACAGCTGTTTGCCAACACCCTTACATTGTTTATACATTTTATCATGAAATAAAAAAAGCTGATTATGTTTTACTTTTTCTTGCCTGAAGAAGCCTTAAGTGGTGAAAGATTCTTTCTTGCATTTGTATTTAATAAATCAGTCATTTAGAGCTTCATGGTGTCAGACTGCTGTTTTTTTTTATTTTTAATTTTATTCATACTTTCCTGTGAGTTCAGCTTTATCTCCTAGGTGGAATTATAGTTCTTATTTTATTCTTTCTGGGGAAGAGAGGGCACCCAGCTCAATCTGTAC
>NC_056733.1:78298105-78325605 GCF_019279795.1 Protopterus annectens | reverse complement strand
ACAGAGCAAAGTGCAGTGATTCATGACTGTTTCTATTGGGCAGCGAGTTTCTGTGTTTGATGTTCCTGATTGGTCTGATTGCTATTCAAGTCATCTACCAGGGAAAAGGCTACAACAAGCCTACAGACCCTTGCATCATCTTGGACAAGACTGTGGATCACTAAATAGGCTGTGGCCTGCTTCTCATCTAGGGATTGGTGCTAATATTTTGCTTATGGTGACAGAAGAAACAAAGGAGTATTGTATCCCAGCAGAGTGAAGCCGTGGTGAAACCAGCACTAGTAGTAGCCAGGCAGTAGCCATTCATGTGACTCCCCTGTTTTCATCATTCTTGACAAGCTAATTCTTTCTTTTCAATAATTACTGGATGATTTGTTTCTAACTTCAGAATAACTGCCTAAATATCTCATCCACAAATCATCAGTGTCTACTTATTAGTTTCCCCATCAAGTGCTTGTCAGCCCCCTGCACAGACACAGGCATCTTGAGTGACATTTTTCCCGTAAAAGCATAACTGACATTTCTCCAATACCTAGTTGCACACAGAACAACTAGTTTGCAGTGACAAGCACTGTCCCCAGAGTTGCAGACCAGATACTCCTGACATTGCTTTATATTCTTTCTTCAACTGTCTAATCAATAAAAAGGGTCTGTTGCCTTGAATATGAACTTTCCCACTATCTCCGCTACCAGCTTGGCAGATATGGGCATTCTGAGGCAATGTAGAAATTGCCTCAAGTTTACTGACAACAAGTTAATTCTCAAATAAACTGATATGGTATGTGAGAGATGTATTTACACAATGTCACTGGAGGCAAAGCTCTTACATAAAAGTACTCTTAATGTCAATAAGGTTGTCAGTAGTACACTTGCTGCATCCATCACACCCAGTGCAAAGCAGACACATAGACCCACATATGCTGAGGCACTTAAATGTAACCTTCCTAAACCCCAAAGACCCCCTAGCAAAGTACACATAACAAATACCCTCAGCAGACCCAAATACACTCTTTCAAAACAACAACCACATCAAAACATACAGCCACATCTCATGGAGGCTGTACATCTAAGGCCATAAGGCAAACCTCCACACAATCCAATATTCTGGTCATTGGAGACTCCATTGTGAGAAACACTGATGTCTCTTTCATCAGGCTGAGTAAGGAAAAAGTCACGATCAGTTGATTATCAGGAACTAGGATCCAACACATTATGCATGCAATCAGGTCATTGACCCACAGCTACCAGTATGACTCAGTTATAGTCCATGTGGGTGTAAATGACCTGAAATGTATCTTCTTAGGCTATATGAATTGAGACATCATGTAGTTCTTGGAATATATATCCCAGGCTGGTATGAGCCTAGCACTGAGCAGCATTTTACCTTCACCAAAGATAATGCCACAATACGAACAAAAGATGACAGACTTTTAATAATTGGCTTAGTGTCTGGTATCATCAAGGAGGTGCAATATTTGTCAGTATGGAAGAAGATGGTCAACAGACTGCTTTGCCAGGGATGGTCTGCACCTCTCCCCTCTAGGCTTTCAAATATTAGCTAAAACATTGTCTTCTCCCATAGTGCCTTTTTTAGGCAATGCCAAACTGAAAGTACTTCCAACATAGCAAATCAAAACCTAGAAAATCTAAAGGTATTACTAGTCAATGCTAGGAGTCTAAACAAAAAACTCTATGCCCTAGAAGCTCTCTTCACCCTAGAGAATGATGAAACTGTACAGTCACTGAGACATGGTTTAAAGCCATGGAGAGCACACCAACAGCACAAGGTTATAATGCCTACCACACATTTAGACCAGCTACTACACAGACAGGGACTAAATTGGAGGTGTCTCTATTTACATCAAAAATAAATATACCTCAAGGTTGGTCAAACAGGACAACGCACTTGAGCTTCTCTGCATTCAAATCACCACAGGCAAAATCCAATACCACTTCCTTGCAAGATATAGGTCCCTCTCTATGATGCAGGAAATCCACACCATGTATTTGAACTCATTGGAAACACTCTCCATCCAATCTAATACCATATTCATGGGCGACTTTAATTACCCCACTATTAGGAATTCTATACGATACCAAACATACAGGCACAGAGATTCCTAGATTTTGTAAACACAAACTCTCTGGACCAGAATGTAAATACACCAAGCAGGGATTACACTACTGGATGTCGTCCTCACTAATATGGGAGAGTGCTGCACATCCCCTAGTGTAGTGTCTTCCCTGGTAAAGTCAGACCACAAAATGTTCTCCTGTAAAGTAAAAATAAAACCAAGACCACCAGCTAACCATGGAATACTCAGGATCTACTCTAAGTTTAACTTTCTGCTATTAAGTGATAACCTGGCAAAATTTCAAGCCCCCATAAACCCGGGGAACACTGCTGCCTATGCAGAAATGTTCAAAGAAACACTATACAAGCTTGTTAATAGCTGCATAGAGACAGCTGTACCCACCAGGAAGTATTACAGCTAACTCAAAAAACAAGCCACACTGGTGGAATCACAAAATCAATGGGCTGTATAACATAAGGAAGAAAATCATGACAAAAATTAGGAGGTGCAGCACCCAGCAGGATGAAAATACTCTAATAAACAAACAACTCAGGGAACAAATAAAGTCTACCAAAGCCAAACTTGAGGTAAATTTGGCCTCCCAGGCCAAGGACATCCACAAGGCATTTTGTAGCTATGTCCGCAACCTCAAAACCGCTCTCCCCTTCAAACTTCTCTCAAGAAATACCATCAACTATAACTCCCCCTGCTATCACCAGGGAACAAGTCCTCAATGCTCTCTCTAAGCCAAGAACACTGCATCAATAGGCCCAGACAGTGTCACAGGATGCCTTCTAAATAGCATGAAACATGACCTATCAGGGCCTCTGGAATTGCTATTTAACTGTAGCCTCCAAACAGGCTTCATGCCTTATGAATGGAGAACAGCAACAGTCACCCTCTGCACAAATGTGGGCCATGTACAAACCCAGGAAATTACAGACCCATAAGTCTTACTAGTCTCATATATATGCAAAGCCATGGAAAGTATTATCATGGAAATTATCAATAATGGTATAGTAACCTCCAGACACTGGACCCAACCCAGTTTGGTTTTGTCAAGGGCAGGTCATGCCTACTCACCTGGTGGATTTCTTTGAGAAGTTCACCAAAACAATGGATGAGGGCAAAATGGTTCACACTGCCTACCTTGACCTGGCAAAGGCATTTGACACAATACACAACTCGGGCATTGTTGATAAACTTATTAGGTTAAGTGCAAAACCCTTATGTCACCCAGTTGATACCCAATTGAATCACAGACAAGACCCAGGAATTTAGAACTGGGGAGTCCACCTCTACAAAGAGGCCAGTCACAAGTGACTCATTCAAGGATCGGTTCTGGGACAGCTCCTTTTTGGCATTTACTTTTCTGAAGTCAAGGCCAATGTCAATAGCCTCTGGCTGACTACATTTGCTGATGATTGCAAGTTAGGAGTTGTTATTGACTCTCACATCAACACAAATGTTCTCCAGGAAGGGTTGACACAGACAAACAACTGGTGTATGAACTAAAACTTAATGCAAAGAAATGCATAATAGTATCCTTCGGGAAGTCATCCACCCCTGGTAACTATCATATTGACAACACACCCCTTAGAGTTGACCCAGTAGTCAGGGACTTAGGGACGCACATAGACAGCAATCTAACCTTTGACCATCATTTGTCTACAGTAGTGAGGAAATCATTCTATGTTGTGCAACTTATAAAAAAGGTATGGAATCTAGGTCCAAGGAAGTTATTGTTCCACTGTATTTGGCATTCATCAGACCTATCATTGAATGCAATGCCCCCTTTGGTATGTCCCTAACCAGGCATATCCAACAATTGGAACATCCACAGAGGTTCCTCTAAAAGAATACGGGGTGTAAGTAACATGTCCTGTGCAGACTGCCTCAAGGCCCTATCCCTGTATTCTGTCTCCTACAGGCTGTTGAGGAGAGATCTATGCCTTGCATGCAGGGCACTGTCAGACCCACTCTGATGTACCTCCTACAAATAGCAGCAAAATTACCACTTCTAAAGACTTAAACCTTGCCTGTGATACAAATAGGACCTGCTGGAGAGACAGGTATGTATCCCAGAAACTACTTTGTCTCTGGAACAGGCTCCTATCCATGTGAAAAAGAGTTCCTCCCTAACCCAATTCAAGTGTAACTTAGACAATTGGATGGGGAACAGGAATTTCATCCCTGGTTTGGCACCTATGTCTCTAATGGACAAAGACAGTGTGAAAGTGGTTTATCTCCCAGGCCCCTGCTTGTAAATGTTTCATCTCCCAAGCCCCTGCTTGCACTTATCAAGGGTACCAGAACTTGTAAGAGATTTGGAATGCATGATCGTTAGCCTAGTAAACGCCGATGAACCTATGAACCTATATATGTGTGTGTGTGTTTGTGTATATGTATACACAGACACACACACACACACACACACACACACACACACATATATATATATATATATAGAGAGAGAGAGAGAGAGAGAGACAAAAAATATAGATGTATAGATCTATATTAACATATACTTGATCTGTAGCTCATTAAATTGTTAGTTTTCTGTTTTTTCTTTGTTTTTTTTTTTTGTTTGTCTGTTATTTTATTTTTGTATTCACTCTGAGATCCCCTCACCGAAAATGGGCATGACAACAAAATATAGATAAATAACATAACTCATTAAAAAATAAAATCAAGTTTGGACTTACCAGTGGAGTGAAAGCCTACCAACTTCTACTTGAACTCGCATGCAGTCTGTAGGCTGTCCTGGTCAGCACGGAAATGCTGGGAGTTTCATTCTTGCCTTTGGAAACCTTTATCCCAAAGACTAGAGCAGAGGCCTTTCAACCTGCCTGCTAAGGAAGAGCGAGCATACGAATGGAGTGGTATTCTGAACAGTTAATATCCAGTTAATAGGTTGTGTCATTTGTGCATTAAAGTTCACTGTTTTAATAGTCTAGAGATTGTGAGTTATTAATTCATTCTGGAGAATGAAGATAATGACACCATGTTATACATGTATGCTTCCTCTAGCATGTCAGTTTATCTAAGCAATCTGTGTTATTTCATCTCAATGAATGAAAATGCATTTATTAAGACATACAGTGGATATAAAAAGTGTACACACCCCTGTTAAAATGCCAGGTTTTTGTGATATAAAAAATGAGACCACAATACATCATTTCAAAACTTTTCCCACCTTTAGAGATATAGAGAGTATGTTAAATAATAAACGACTATCTAGAGGTTTCAAGACACGCTATATTGAGAAGTAATGTTTTAATACATAATATTTACAAACGTTTTATGAATAATGATATTCAAGTTGATTTATATAATTTTTAAAATGTTGAAAATCCTAGAATTGGTGTACTATTTGGTATTCAAAATTACGCAAAGACATGATAACGCCCCCCCCCCCCTTTTAAGCCGATTGTATCAGCCTGTTTTAGTAGTACAGATGATATTTTGTTATATCTCAATCGTATCTTTAACCCTCTGGTTCAAAAGTTGGCATCTTATAATTGTGATTCTTCATGGGACTTTTTAAACAACATTAGAATGTTACATCTTGAAAATTTACATTGTGGCAATATTTTCATGTTTACAGTGGACGTTTTATCGTTGTTCACTAGTATTCCTCAGTCAGAAGGGATAGAATACGTCCAAAGTTTTTTCAACGAGTATACATCTTTAGGTAGACAGGAAATTAATACTTATACGTGTGTTTTGGAAATATTATTAGAAAATAATTATTTCATTTTTAATAAAAAGTTTTATAAACAATTGAAGGATGTAGCAATGGGGGCCACAGTTACCCCTGCTTTTGCCAACTTAGTTCTAGGTTGCTGGGAGAAGGATATTTTAACTAAGCTTCCATTTTTTAACAATATTATTTTTTTTCATCTTTTGGTCAATGATTTATTTTTCATTGCTACAAGTGATGGTTTTGATTTAACAGAGTTTATAAATGGTTTGAATAGTGGCTCTGATTTTTTGAAATTTGCACTGGGTGAATATGGACATAGGGTCATTTTCTTGGATGTGAACCTTAGAAGAGATAAGGATACGCATAGTTTTATCAGTAAAATACATAGAAAATACATTTTCTGTAATAGTTATGTGCATTATAAAAGTGGACACCCTTTAAACATTAAGAAAAACACCCCTCATGGTCAGTTCATCAGAGCCTCAAGAATAGTAAGTTGTGATAGTGATTTTGATATAGAAATTGGTTTTATTATTAAGTTAGTCCTTGAAAGAGGATATCAAGATTTATTGGCTAAAGTGGAAAATGAAATTCGTAATAGAAGGTCAGTAGATTTTCCTCCTGTACTTTTAAAGGGTGTTATTACTAAAAATAAGGCTGTGGGTAGTTGGTTGATAATAAGGAAAGGATTTTTGATTCTGTACCTAGATATTGTTTAGAAAGCCGCTGTGGTGCAGTGGTTGTCGCCTCACAGCAAGAGGCTCTCCCGTTCGATTCTCGGCTGGAGTGCCTTCTGTGTGGAATCTGCATGTCCTCCCTGCAGTCGAGTGGTGTTCGAAAGACATGCGTGAATGAGCATGCTTTGGTTGGGAGTCAGGATGGCACCTCGGCACCGTAAAAATCTACTGCCAATCATTAGCGGACCGGAATTCCTCTGTGGCAACCCCTAACCAGGAAAAGCCGAAAGAAGAACAACAACCTAGATAGTGCTGACAATAGAACTATTAAAAATATTATAATTAATAACTGGAAAGTTATTTTGGGGCATGAAGATTTAGCCAAAACATTGGGAACTAGTCCAAACTAGTCTGTGTCAAAGAAAAAAGGTAATATAAAGCAATTATTAGAACATGGTGACAATGGGGCGGCCACGGTGGTGCAGCGGTTAGCGTTGCTGCCTAATAGCAAGAGGTTCTCTGGTTCGATTCTCGACTGGGGTGCCTTCTGTGCGGAGTCTGCATGTCCTCCCTGTGGTCAAGTGGGTTTCCTCTGGGTGCTCCTGTTTCCTCCCACATCCCAAAGACATGCAGTAGGTGGATTGGACACTCTAAATTGACTCTAGGCATGTGTGCATGTGTGTGTGTGCCTTCTGTGGAAGGTTGGGCGCCGGGCTGGCAACTTGACACTGTAAAACTCCACTGCCAATCATGAGCGGACAGGTGATCTGCTGTGGCAACCCCTAACCAGGAAAAACCGGAATAAGAAGAATTAGAATAGCCCACCTAATCATGAAGGGATTCACATCTAGATTAGGGGAGGTCATCGTGCCTCTTTACGCATCCCTCATCAGGTCCATAATTGAGTACAATGCCCCTTTTGAGATGTACCTTACCAAACACCTGCAGCAACTGGAAAGACCCCAAAAGTACCTCACCAAGAGGATCAAAGGGCTCAAACAGATGCCATATGCTGCCTGGTTTAAGAAACTCCAGCTCTACTCAGTGGCATACTGCCTGCTCAGAGGCAACCTGTGCCTGATGTATAAAGCCATGTCCAACCCGGAATTAAGGGACATGCTGCACCTCAAAAAATCCAAATCCCATCAAGCTACATGCTCGAGAGACTTGAACCTCAGCACTGAAATAAATAGGACATGCTGGAGGGACAGATTCATAACCCAGAGGCTCCCTTCACTCTGGAATAAAATCCCAGTCCAGGTTAGGCAGAGTCCCTCATTGACTCTCTTCAAGAGGAATCTTGATGAGTGGATGGGAGACCATAGGTTTACCCCGGGTATCACTTCTGTGTCATTCTTAGACAGAGGCACAGTATACTAACCTCGAAAAAGGGCATAGCAAAATTAATTTAAAATGGGTGGCGAAAGCCAAACATACTTTGGCTAGGCTTATAAATGCCCTAGGGCAGATAGCCTAGTATGAACCTATGAACCTATGACAAAATATCTCTACTTCATACTCAGAAAACTAATGGCACTCACAAATGTCATAGCTGTAATGTTTGGAGACATATACATGAAGCACCTTATACAGCATTAGCCACCTGGATAAAAATATAAGTATTCCAGGTAGATTCAATTGTAACACCTCTGGAATAGTTTACATTGTTTTATGTACAATATGTCCAGCATTTTACATGGGTATGACCACAAGGAGTCTAAATGTTGTTGTTGTCTTTCGACTTTTCCCGGTTAGGAGTCGCCACAGCGGAACTCTGGTCCACTAATGATTGGCAGTAGATTTTCACAAACGCTGAGGTGCCAGCTCGACGTTCAACCTTCAACAAAGGCACGCCCATTTACTCATGTCTTTCGAATGCCCAGCCAACTGTGGGGAGGACATGCAGACTCCACACAGAAGGCACTCCCCGCACTCCAGCCAAGAATCGAACGGGAGAACCTCTTGCTGTGAGGCAACAACGCTACCGTTGCACCACCGTGGAAGTCTGTAGGGAATAAAAGAATATTTATATGCTATTAAGGTCAAAAATGAGAACAATGCTTTGTATAATTATTCAGTGAGTTGTATCAGTTTTAAAAGGTTTACTTTTAGTATCTTAGATATAATTATAGAAGATTTAAGAGGTGGCAATTTCAAGAACCCGGTGGTGAAAAGGGAGGTTGAGTGGCAGGTTCTTTTAGCTGCCCTTCATCCACCTGGTCTTAATGAGAACATTAATATAAAATGTATTTTAACAGATAGAAAGTTGGCTATTTAATATTTGAACAATATAAGGTTAATATTTTTCTTCTCATGGGTTTTAATGGCACCTTATTTGAATAATTGTTTGTTTTTAATTGGTTGTGGTTTTTCATTGGTAAATTTGAATTTTTATATGTAAAGAAAGCTATATAGTATTGTTTTAATGTTTTCTGATGAAGTCTATTGACATTTAATGGACAATAAAGGAATTACTACTCTAAAAAGTATTTTTCATTTTTGGCTGAGCTTTTTCCTCTCAGCATCTGGTGGTTTTGGTTTGCGTTGTTTGATTTTACACTGTTTTTTGGGACATTACTTGGCTTTGTTGACTCACTTGATTATTCCAGAGATTTTGAAGATCAATATACTGAAAATAAATTATAAAAATTGAAAAAAAAAAAAGATTTTAACTGGAATGACAATTTCCTTTTGTGATCTAGCCAACAAATTCCCCACACGTATATAGACAATTTTTCTGAATAGTGGTAGTTCTATACAAACAGTTTTTTCTAAGGTAAGTTGCAGGGCTTGCATTAAGATTCAGGGCAGGGATACGGTTAGTAGGCATTAATAACAAGGACAGGGAGCTATTTTTTCCTCTTTTCACTTTAAATAAGTGGCCGTATGGTGCTGTGGCAGTGCTCTAGCTGCAGTAACTAACCAATAAAAGAAGCACTATAATAAGTATGGTGAAAGGACGTGAGGCTGGAGTTATGAGTGAAGTAGAGGCAGACAGGCTCTACAGATTGGTTTAGAAGCATTAAGACCAATGCTTTGCCTTTACAAACCCCTGTCATATAGATACAATCATAGCATCATGACTGGGTATCTAAGAAAGTGTGATTATCTGACTGACATGAAGTCTGAATAACTAATAACTAAAGAATGATGCAAAATATTTATTTATTGATAGTTCCTGAGCATAGACCAGGTGTGGGGTTGGCTTATATGTATGTATCCATGAATTGCAAAAGTATCAGCTGCAGGATACTGTGTATGTTGGTGAGGAAAAAATATATGAGAGTAGAACCATGGATAAAGTACAATAAAAACAGGATTCACACCTACTGCTGAAGAATGGGAATGTTGTACTCAGCAGTGCTGGGCTAAAGAATGGGAATGCTGTATTCAGCAGCACTGGGATGAAAAACGGGAAGGTTGTACTTAACAGCACTGGGATGAAGAATGGGAATGTACTCAGCAACTATGACTGATGAATGGGAATGTTATACTCAGCAGCACTGGGATGAAAAATGGGAATGTTGTACTCAGCAACTATGGCTGAAGAATGGGAATGTATTCAGCAGCACTGGTATTAAGAATGGGAATGTTGTACTCAGCAGTGCTGGGATGAAAAATGGAAATGTTGTACTCAGCAACTATGGATAAAAAATGGAAATGCTGTACTCAGCAACACTTGGCTGAAGAACAGGAATGCTGTACTCAGCAGCCGGAGCAGTAACAATACCACTTTTCCACATTAAATAGCATAATATAGGTGTGTATATTTATTACTCTGCACTGGTGCTTTCACTGGAAGACCAAATGGATGAACAAACAGAGAAAATTCTAAACTTTATGGCAACATATCTAAGTGATGCAACAGGCACTAGACTGCCTGATTACCACTATATGCAGATACCCCTACTCTGCGGTGATACTAAATTACGCCAATTAATTTACGAACAGCACCATGACATGCCTTAGGTGAAGAAAGCAATGCTGTTATACTGACATCTCTTGCTATACAAAAGACACACTATCCAGCTGTTCAGTAAACTGTTACCAGCTGACCCACAACAAATGCAACATACCCATAAGGCATTCAGTGTGCTCTAAGAACACAGCAGTAATAAATGTAGGATGACCTTGACCCTGTAATATTCTATAAGCTTGGATACTCTGCATTCTATATGCTTTTAGTGCAGCCTGAAGCAGCAAACAAATATTTCACATTCTGTTTAATAGGAGAACCTCTACTTCTATCCTCCACTGAAAGGCGTGTACATCTGTGTGGCTTTGTTAGACAATGCACAAGGTTTGTTACACATTGTGCACCTTGAGGAACTACAGTTGTATGCTGCAATTCCTAGAGTGTTGGTGTTCTAAACATACTAGAACAGTAGCATTAGTCCCCAACATGAACTGTTCTACATTCCTGATCACGTAAAGGACACAATGTGCAACATCCATTTATGGGGGTAGACATGGTGTCTGTGAATAAGGTGGCACAGATGGTAGGAGCTGATTAAGTGTTCAAAAAAGAATCCAGGACTGATTTTGAACCGAGATACTGCCATCATTTTGTCAGCTACTGATTAGTGATTACACAAAGACATCTACAGACAGCCTGTGTACAAGGGCGCCCGCAGGCAGGTGCAAGGGGGTGCACTTGCACCCCCCTGGAATCGACTGACTAGTTTAAAAAAAAAGTTTTTTTTTTGTTTTTTTTTGGGCGCGTTCTTCTTTAAGAAGAAAGAAGTCCAGTCGTGGGCGTGCTGACATCATTGCTCATCGCGCAGTGCACATATTTTCAAGTTTGCCAGCGGGAACTGACATGAACGGTTTTGGGTTCGCAAGCGGGAACTGAGACGGACTTCACTGAAGATGGAGGCGGGACACGGACGGTTTCGGGTTCGCAAGTGCAATGGACGGATACTTAGGAGCACGCGGAAACTGAAATGGATGGAAGATGGGACACTTTCAGAGTGAGTAGTTGGACAGAAGATGGGACAGTGTGTGTGTGTGTGTGTGTGTGTGTGTGTGTGTGTGTGTGTGTGTGTGTGTGTGTGTGTGTGTGTGTGTGTGTGTAAAATGCCCCAGGCCAGGTCTAGCATTTAACGTACTCTTCTAAGAATAATTATGAATGGGGAAAGCAGCAGTCGGAAGTCATGGTTAGGAATGATAAGTATTTGAATATGATGTGGATTTTGAATACCATGTTCTTGTGTGGCAAGGGCATTGCCATCCCAAGGCCTGTGTAACAGTTTTTCCCTCTTTCAGTCCCTTAATTATTAGAATGATCTCCAAAGCTGTTGCATTTTGGGAAAAAGAGCAAAATCATTCAAAATGACTATAGTTTTACACTCAGGAAAAGTCACAGTTGCTGCTGCCACAACTACTGATGTCTACTAATCATTATAACTCTGCCATGCTTTTTTAATTCAACAAGAAAAAAGCTTATTGTTTCTAAGATATCACCAATCGCTCAAGTAAAATAGAATTCCTGTACCATAAATGCTCATATGCAAGGTTTAATAGTAAAGGAGATAGAATCAAGACAGTTTGTCCAACTTTACTCCCAGGGGTAAAAGAGCTAGAACTCATTTAATTAAAGCAGGTTTTTCATTCAGCAATTGACACTATGACAGACAACATTGAAATGACGAATTAGTACTTTTGTCTGCTGACCATTGGGTGAGTGGATGCTTTCAGTTAGTTCACAAATCAGTTTGTTTGTCATTCTGTCAATAAGTATACAAAATAATTTCATTTAACAGGAGATCCAGAATAGTAGAAAAAATATTTATATACATGTCTAATATTCTTCTTGCGTGTGTAAAATGTAAAATAAAATATTTTGCTCTGACTGTTTTGCACAGGGTCCCCTGGGTTCAAGACGTGGCAGTGAAATGTATAGTGGTAACGCAGCATTTTATTCTAGCAACTTTCCAACATTATACAAGCAATGTTTAAAATGTGTCCCTGGTTTTTGGCCTTTTGTCCCCCCCCAATAAATTTTGGCTTTTTCCAGATTTCTTGTGCTACAAAGTTCAGAGATACAGCTGAGTGTCGAGTAGATTTTACAATTTTTATTTTATTTATTTTATTTATTTTACATTTGTTGACTAGATGTTATACTTTTCTCATCCCTATTTGGGATATTAGTACTGACTTCTGCCTTACACTTTTATTCTCCCCTCCTTATACTAATCCTTTTCCGCCTTTACCTCTCTGTCTCATCCTCTCCCCCGAGGATACTTTCTCTTGCCTTGATTCCCCCTTCCTTCCCTGATACTTTTTCCACTCTCCTCTGGTCTACTTTGTGTGCCCCGCTCCGCTCCCCACCCTACCCCCATATCCCACCCAACCCAGGGTCCTACATTTATATTTCTACAAGCCACACCTCCTACTACTGCTATCCTATCCAATTCACAGTCTCACAGATTGTGTAACTTCCTTCACTTAGTCACACCTACATACCACTTTAACCAACCCACCACTATCTCACTAAAGTCCTATACCATTACAGCCCTTCCACTCTACCCCTACTCCCACCACACACCCCTCTCCAACATATCAGGAAACCCTACTTCACATACAACTATCTTATCATGTCTACAACTATCCTCCACTCACAACTTAAACTACCTATCACCTTCTTACTATTATTCCTTCTCATTACTACCTACTTCTTAACCTCCTATGAACACTCCTTAACTATTTATCTCTCACTTCCCTCAAAACATACTAGTACACCTACAACATACCTACCTTCATCCTATTTACCTACCTCATCACAAACCATATATCTACTTCCCAAATACCATAGACTATTTCATTGTAAACTACTAAAAACTAAATCAAAGAAAGTATTTGACACATCTCTAAAACACATATCCAAAAACTATGGTCTACTACTCCATCTACTTCAGGACGGTGATATACACCCCAATCCAGGCCCTCAACCTACAACTACTGAAACACACAGTCACCATATAAAAGCTCTCCTTCCTCCATCAACTATAACTACAAACATACTATCCTTGGCCCACCTAAATATACACAGTATCTGTAATAAAGTTAGTCAAATACACGCCCTACTAGAAGTACACACCTTTGACATTCTATGCTTATCAGAAACCTGGCTAAAACCATCTATTAAAGAAATTGAAATTACCCCACCTGGATATAACATTGTTAGACTTGATCGCACCTCCAAGAAAGGAGGTGGAGTAGCTATCCTATATAAATCTAACCTGAAGCTTACTCTTCTTGACCTTGCTCTTACCCAAAACAATAATGTCGAAATAATCTGCTCTAGAGTTCAAATTAATACTACTAAATCAATAAACATCATTTGTGCTTATCTGCCTCCAGGAAATAATATCCCCACATTAGAACAACTTCTTGAACAACTCTCAAATTACCTCCCCCAAGAAACACTACTTCATGGAGACTTTAACATTGACTGGAAATCTTGTAACAATGCTAACCCTACTTCCCATTTAAACCTTTTTGGTTTCAAACAACTAATTGATAGTGCCACTAGAATAAATAAAACAAGCAAAAAAAGAAACCACCTTAGACTGGGTTCTTACAAACTCCCCCTCACAAAGCTACAAAACTGGCATCCTTCCTGATGACCTTAGCAATCACTCCCTCACATATGTCATTAGAGCTAAAACTCATCAAAACTTACCTACCTCACATAGAACACTATATTCAAAGAAACAATTTAATCCCCAAAGATTTCAAACAGAACTCTCACAATACAATTGGACCCCTCTAAAGCACCTCTCTCTCAACAAAGCCATAGAATATTTCAACTCAGCATTCCTTACAATCCTAAACCACCATGCCCCAAGTCGTACCATTAGAATAAAGACCAGAACAGCACCCTGGCTTACCTCTAATACTAAACAAAAGATCAGGCTTAAAAATAAATCTTGGAAGAAATGGCTCCTCTAGAAACCCAACAGACTATCAAACCTTTAGAGAGCTGAGAAACAAAACCAAAAATGCTATTATTTCAGACAAAAGAACTACTATGTAGAACTTCAGCAATCCACAAAAAGAACCAAAAAGGTTCTGGTCTACTATCAATCATCTACTTACCCCAGGTAAAATAGTAACACCTAACCCACAGAATCTAGACCCTGATAATCCATCTTTAATAGCCAATAACTTCAATAGCTTCTTTACTACTTCCATACAAACACTAGCAAGCCATTTATCCCTGATGCTTCCCAACTGATCTTAAGTAACACCAACAACGTCATTCCTTCCCTTCAACTTCAACCCATACCCACCTCCTACATACAATCTCTCTTACAAAAACTTAAACCCACTAGCCCCTCAGCAGATAAGCTTCCTGCTGAATTCCTTCAGGTAGCAGCAAAAGCTATAGCCTACCCTGTTTCGATCCTAATAAACAGATCCATAAAAGAAAGTGATTTTCCAGCAATCTGGAAGATATCACACATCATACCCTTACATAAAGGAGGCAAATCCACTGACCTCTCTAACTACGCCCAATAGCACTATTATCTCCACTAGCTAAAATCATGGAAAAATGTATACACAAACAACTACTTAACCATCTCCTTCAAAATAACCTACTAGCAAACACTCAACATGGATTTAGACCCTCACATAGTACGATCACTGCACTACTTTCCTTTACTAACACAATAAACTGTAACCGTAATAATAACAAACTAACTGCTTCTCTTTTCCTAGACCTGTCAAAGCCTTGACATGGTCAACCATAAACTTCTCCTACACATACTAAACTCACTTGCCTTGGATTTTTCCTCCTTAATGTGGTTCTCATCCTACCTTGAAAACCGACAACAAGCAGTACTCTGGAAAAATTCTCTATCTGCTCTACTACCTATCTCCTTAGGAGTACCTCAAGGATCAATATTAGGCCCACTCTTATTCTCTATCTTTATTAATGATCTTCAATCATCTATCCATAACACTATCTGCATACAATATGCAGATGATTCTACCATCATCTGTACAGCTCCCACCCAATCTGAACTCCAGTCACTCACACAATCTACCTTTTCAACCGTTGAACAATGGTTCTCAAAAGATGTCTCCTTCTCAACTCCAAGAAAACAAAACTATTACTATTCTCACCTACCCACAAATCTCCTCAACTAAATTTTACTATTACTGCAGCTGACAATTCTCTTATCTCCCCAGACTCTACTACCAAACTGCTTGGTGTTACTATTGATAATAATCTTAACTATGATTGTCATATCAATAACACTATAAAAGCAGTAAATAAAAAGATAGGTTCACTGTACAGAATAAAACCCTTCCTTACTCCAGAAGCACGGACCACCTTAGCTCAATCACATCTTATCTCCACCCTACTGTATGCTTCCTCTATTTACACCAATCTCTCTAAAGGTAACCTGAAAATCTAACTACAACCTATCATGATATAGCCCGTGTTGCCACAGCATCCCAGTACAGAACTCACCATTGTAATAACTTAAAACAATTACAATGGTTAGAACTACCTAACAAGCTTATCTATCAACAACTCTTAATTACACATAACATTCTTTATCAACCAACAAAAACACCAGCTCTCAGTAACCTCCTTACTCCCTACAAAAACTTGAAACAGTTGCGATCTGCCAAAAAGATACAAGTCACCACAACTAGAATTACAAATTCAGCAGGTAACTGTCTATTTTCAAACTCCATAGGGAAAATATGGAATAACCTCCCCCCACACATTACCTCACTAGACTCCTTTCAACTTTTCAAAAAACAACTTCTATTACATCTTAACAACTTCTGGCTCTGCTCCTGTACCAATCCAGACTAAATGACTTCTTCGCTCTTCAGCCATACCTCCCTACGTAAAAATCACTATCTTTCCCTGCTATTTCAAATGACTAAATTACTGTACTGTTCTAAAAAAAAAAAAAAAAAAAAATATGAATATATAGCTTAGGCTATTTGTTTTTTACCTGTTTTTTTCGCTGTATTTTCTACTACACTAAAATGTATGCATTGTTGCTTAAATGTTTAACCTTGTTTTAATTGTGGAGCTTTTCTCCCCGGGCCTCCACTGAAAATGGAAATTATCCAGCTGGACTAGCCCGGTCAACAAATGTAAAATAAAATAAATAAATAAATAAATAAAGGGGGTGGATGCTGCAGTCCTTTTGGCAAAGATACCTAGTAACTATGAACCTGTTATCAGTTTGCTATCCATTCCCTATTGCGGTATTACTAGCTTATCATTTTTTTATTGCCTGCAACAAAGGCAATTTATTCTTCAAGGGTAACAGGCACTTTATTTGTAGATTAAACAATGACATATAAAGTTGTTTTCTAGCAGCAAGCCAGCAACCTCTTTATTAGTTACAAATTTATTTAATGTGGATTTTACTACTTCAGAGATTGTGCATATTTTTTACTGATACTGGTGGACTATAGAAGGTTGAGTAGACTTTTTATGATGGAAATGTTCTGAATTGGGCAGTTTTGTCATTGGTGTATGCATTTTGTTTCATTGTTTACTGGAAAAATGTTCAAAACAATAAATTTAAAATGCTCTCTAACAACTGTACTGTATTGTACAAGGAATATAATGTAATACAGTCAGGAAGGTGTATCAAAGAGCATGTGTATGTTATGTTCGAGGGCCTATGATTTTGAAGACAGCCCAGAGTTAATATTTATCTGCCACTGGCAAAATGTATTTTCTTTGAATGTGGGTTTCAATGCTGTTTCAGTGCATGTGAGTTTCAAGGGCAGAGAAGTTTTAATGTTGAGTCTATTTTCATTGTGAGACTGCATTGCTTTGTTTAACAGATATGTATTAGGGTTTGTGCTGTAAAATGCAAAATAAAACTTTCAAATGAAATCTAAATCATCGCAGAAGTAAAGCAGTATGCACATTACAGTGTTTATGGTAAATGGGGCAAAATAACCAAGGAATGGGACATTGGAATGGCTGCAGGGGGGAGGCTCCATTCAGCCATGATTTTGTGAGGGGGGGGGTAGCAAACTCAGACAGCCCCGGTTGAACTATACCTCTCAGTTGTCCATATCTTTGCAGAATGAATAGATATTTGCTTCTTATTTTTGGTTTGTTCCTCATAAAATTTGTGGTTTTCTAGCAAATCATTTAGGAATGAAGTCACTAAATGACAGACATTGAGTTTCAGACGTCATAACCTTCAGAAAAAAGCAAGACTGTCTTAAGTTTATACAAGAGCAATTTTTAGTAGTGTTTGTATGTTCCCCCAATATATTTGGCCTTGTCCAGATTTCCTGCATTAAGAGGTTGAGAGGTATGTGCAAATCACTTTGTAGATTAGGAATATCCAAACCTCTCAATTGTCCCCAATTTTGGCTCAAAATGTTGCTCTCCCCTAATAATCCCTCCTCCAAAATGGCAATTTTGGAAGAAAATGTGGAGGGTTTACAATTCTATATAACTGTAATGATCAGAGTTATAGATTACTTTTATTTCAGAAATGCATGTAGATGCTCTTATTTTGTTAGCTGCTCAAGTTAACAATATTAATATTAAAAAGGTGTCCCTTTTTTAACAGGTTCCCAGCTGTATTGTGTGGCAACTTTATATTTTTGCATCACATTTTGGTCCGTTTTTCATAAAATTGTGGTTTTCTGGCAAATTAGTGGCAAGTCATTAAAGATTGAAGTTAGAAAATAATGGCAGACATTTGAGTTTCAGATTTCATACCCTTCAGAAAATTCGTACTAATGCAAGATCTACTACTGTTCTATTATCTAAGTTAATGAGAGCAATATTTAAAAATTGGCCTTATTTTTGGGCTTGTGTCCCACTTCTAGTTCTATGTATGGCTTTGCCCAGATTTCTTGCTCTGAAGTTGAGAGGTATGAGTGTCAGAGCCATCACTGTCAGCCAGAGACATTTCAAATTATGACATACTTATTGCACCCCACCCCCCATTGTAGTGGCTCTGGATGTGTCCAAGGAAGGCAAGGAGCAGTTATGCAGTGTAAGTGTGCAGAGTATTCCCCCATCCAAGGTAGATCACAAATACGACCGTGGCTTTTCATCTGTCCTTGATTTTGCAGAATGTTCTGGTTTTCTATCAGATTTTTATACTGTTGATTTATGCTTCTTATTATTCAGGAACTGCATGCTGTCACAGTGCCCTGTTGCTCTGTTTAAGTAGCCATGGTTTAATGAACATCAGGTAAGCTTGTCAGAGATTGTAAGATGCAAGTAAGCTTTAGTAAGCATACTGTTAAAGAATTACCAGCATTGAAAGCCTTTTCATTGTTGCCATGCAGAGAATATTTACATAGCTAGATAATGTATAAGCCTTGGGTATTGAAATGCATATGACAGTATTTGTAATAAAAGGACAGGATTACAGTATTTTCAGAAGCTCATTACATTTTATTGGAGACCAGTGTCTTATAGCAGTGTCTGTGTGTTAGTACACTTGTAGTTGGGTGGCTTTAATGGTATATGGTAAATAAGCATTGCTACCTTACTTAAAAGCCAAGCCCTGCAACAACTAGGTAAGCTCCACACTGAAGTCAAAACACAATAGCTCTGGTGGGTAAATGTACTCTGTAGTAATCAAAAAAGGCAAATGTTTGAAATAACTACAGCTTATGTGCAAACACAATAGTTAGTGATGAAACAATGCTCTGCTAAAAATGCTTTAATGCTCCACATTGCTGAGCTGCAGATCAGCTATTATCACTGGCTACCAGGATTTCACCCACTTCAGATCAAGCACGGTGCCGTTCAGTGCAACCTTCCCAGAACTAATTCAAGTCTGACCAGAATTATTTGGTGTGTGTGTGTGTGTGTGTGTGTGTGTGTGTGTGTATAAGAGGGAGGTAGCATACCCCTCAGCTGTCCAGGTTTTTGCAGAATGTCCAGATTTTTGCCCCATATTCCTCCTAAAAAGGATTGAAGTTGCTAAATAATGAGACATTTCAGTTTTAGACGTCATATCATTTAGAAAAATGCATACTAACACAAATCCTGTTACTCTTGCAATTTTCTAAGTTTATGAGAGCCATATTTATAATATGTCCCTATTTATTTTAGGCTTTGTCCAGATTTCTTGCACTAAGGTTGAGACCTTGAGGGGTGTGGTATGTTTGTGTGAGAGAGAGAGACAGTGAAATGCCCAAGTTAGAGTTAGCAGGTGGAATTTATTTTCAAGTGCATTTTCAAGGAACTGTGAGTTTTAAGGGAAGCAAAGTTTACTGCTGCTCATGCCAAGTCTATTTACAATGTGCAACTGTTTTGTTTAGCAAATGGTATCTCTATTGTGGTATAAAGTTTTAAAGCTATGTTAGTAGCACCACAAGTAGAATACTTGCATCTTAATGTAGAGGCTTGAGGTTTTATTCCTACAGCATGTACATTTGTATGCTGCAGTCCTGAGGATGTCCTCCTTTGGATGAGATGCCTAATAACTATGAATCTGTTTTTCAGCTTGCCATCCATTTTCTATTGCAATATACCAGCTTACCATTTTTTTGATTTAACATAGGCAATTTATTCTTTGACAGCAGCAGGCACTGAATTTGTAGATGAAACACTGAAATATACAGTTGTTTTCTAGCAACAACCTCTTCATTAGTTTCAGATATCTTTAATGTGGAATTATTCAGATTACTTTTCCTTCGGCAGAGATTGTGTGTATTGACTGATATTGGTGGATTGTAATGAGTGGCCTTTTATGGTTGAAATGTTCTGAATTGGGCAGTTTGTCATTATTGGTTTGTATGTTTTGTTTCATTGCTTACTGGAAAAAATGTTCAAAACTATAAATTTAAAACACACTCAAACAAGTGTTGCTGTATAATACAAGGGATATAATTCAGTTATATATTATATATTATAATTAATACAATCAGGTAAATCAAATAACTTTTGCATGGCCCTAACAGTGTGCAAGGAGCCTATTGCTTGAAAACAGTTCAAAGGTAAATAACCTGCCACTGGCCAGATGCATTTTCTTTGAATGTGGGTTTCAATGCTGTTTCATTGAATGTGAGTTTCAAAAGTAGAGAAGCTTTAATGCCAAGTCTGTTTTCGTTGTAAGACTATTGCTTTGTTTAGGTTTAGTAAATGTCTATCAGTGTTTGGGCTATAATGTTTGAAATAAAAGTTGTAAATTAAATCCAACTGTCTGTAATCATTGTAGAACTAAAGCATAAAACAGTATGCACACAGAGATTTGAACAGTGTCTATGGCAAATGGGGAGAAATAGCCAAGTAATGGGACACTGGAATGGCTGTGTGGGCAGGGCTTGGGGTGGGTGGACTTGGGCGGGGCTGTGTTGGCAGGGGGCGGGGAGAGCTATGTGGGAGGGGCTCTGGGTTTGCACCCCCCTGCAAAAAATCCTGCGGGCTCCCTTGCCTGTGTACCATCTGTAAATCAAAGTTCATTATTGTTAATGTTGTATAGTTTAACAGATCCATCCTAGGAAATCCAGCCAATGGATTCTTTCCCCTACAACAGTCAGCATCAGTATTTAATTTGTCATGCCCGTTTGTGTACATGCACTTTGGGTTTTTATTACCTAGCTGTATGAAAATGCATATATTCAGACATGACATCACAAATACTGTTATTATGTAAACTGCACATGACAGTGACCTGTCATGCACTATGTCTGTATGAACATACATGAAAAACCAAGAATGCCATGACAGTAACCTGTCATGAGCTATGTGTGTATAAACATACCCAAAATGCCAACCTTCACATGACAGTAATTTGTTATGAACTATGTCTGTATGAACATACCTGAAATACCAAGATGCACATGATAAAAATTTGTCACATACTATGTCTGTATGAACATACCTAAAATACCAAACTGCACATGACAGTAACCTGTCATGCACTATATCTGTATGAACATACCTGAAATACCAAACTACAAATGACAGTAACCTGTCATGGACTGTGTCTATATGAACATACCTAAAATGCCAAGCTGCACATGACAGTAACCTGTCTTGCACTATGTCTGTATGAACATATCTGAAATACCAGGCCCTAAACCATCAGCACGGATAAGTGTGACATTCTCACTACATCACTGAAAATGAATTCCTTATTGGGTATAAAGCTACCTGGTACTGGAACCTCACCTATCTCCTTGGTGATGATTTCACAGGTTCATATGTAATTACTGGGCTAGCAACCTCATGGGGTCTTTGTAAGCCTATCCATGCTTCCCAAACATATCCGAAAACTTTTGATACCTTAATGCTATTGAGGTTTGGGCATGGGTGGTCAAGCATTTATAGGCTGCCTATTTTTTACTAGAGACAAATGTGCCAGACCAGGGGTAAATTTCCAATTCCCCATCCACTGGTCCAAGCTACAATTGAATTGGGTTAGGTAAGAGCACTGCTTCACATGGATGGCAAGCTTGTTTCAGAGAAGAGGTCCCTGAGACACATACCTGTTCCTCCAACATGTCCTATTTATGTTGCAGAAGAATTTAAGTGCCTAAATCAGGTATGTCTAATGCTATTTGTTTTATGGATATGCAACAGGTCCATCAAAGTCAAAGTTAAAGTAAACGTTATTGTCATTTAGAACTACATATGTGTAGCCTAGACAAAATTTTTTGCATCAGCTTAATTCTTGACATTACAAAGGAAAGTGAAATAACACATGCAAGTATAAGAGTAAACATAACTAACAAATCCAATACTACTCCCAATACACACAAGAAAGAGCAGAGACAGTTACCAACACTTATATACGAAAAGAATACCCTCCCCTGAGTTAAATTCGCTATGCTGTTTAAAGTAATACAAAACACACTAAAGATTGAACTGTCTAATGTTGCACTTGAGTGAGTTAAATAATACTGACTATGGATATAATAAATAAATATCGCATTTACTTGGAATATATGTAAGTATATATTGCACAAATAAATAAAAATTGACTTATTATGTGTCCAGACCCCTGAATTCAGAAGTCTGATCACTGTAGGGTAGAAACTGTTACTAAATCTTGTAGTTCTGCAGCAGATGCTGTGATGTATCCTGCCCGATGCCAGATGCTTAAACAGTCCATGCACAGGATGCGTGTTGTCCTGTATTAATTTGGTGGCCTTTTGCATGCTTCTTGCAGAATAAATATGTTGCATCAATGGAGGGCTGGAACCTGTTACCTTCTCTGTAACCTTCACCAGTTTTTGTAGAGCCTTCCTTTCTGTAACTGTGCAGCTGCCAAACCAAACGATGAAGTTGCAGGTGAGGATGCTCTCTATTGCACCACTATAGAAGGTGGAGAGACTATGAAGAGTAAGCTTAGCTGTTTTCAGCTTTCTTAAAAACTGGAGGTATTGGTGTGCTTTCTTAACCAGTTGGTTGGTGTTTTCCAGCCAGGGAGATCCTCTGATATGTGTACACCCAGGAATTTCATACTCTTAACCCTCCCCACACTCTCCTCGTTGATCCTGAGCACTGAGTGGTTTGTTCTCCTTTTCTGAAGTCAATGATAATCTCTTTGCTCTTGCTTGCATTCAGGTTAAGGTTGTTCCCCTTGTACCAAATGATCAGAGATGCCACCTCCTCTCTGTACGCCCTTTCATCCTCCTTTGTGATGATCCCCATGACTGTGGTGCCATAAGCAACTTGATGATATGGTTGGATTTGTAATTAGCACAGCAGTTGTGGGTCAGGATGCTGAATAACAGTGGGCTGAGAACACATCCCTGTGGAACACCGGTGTTAATCATGATGCACTTTGATGTGTTCTTACTTGAACACACCCTCTGTGGTCTCTCAATCAGGAAGTCCAGGATCCAGTTACAGAGAGGTTTACTGATTCCTAAATGTGCCAATTTTCTATCAGCTGCATTGGTACCACCTTATTATCCTTCAGAGTGAGCTCAGAACTTGCTTTGTAGGCCAAACATAGCTCACCTCTCAGCAATCTGTAAGAAACTGGGTACAGGGGTAGGGCTTTGACGAGGTCTGTGTCGGGCATGTTGTTTAGGCCATTTATTCTTTTTTTGAGGAACTATTGTGGACACCCCAGTTGTTGCATATCCCTGGTCAGGTACATAGCAAAGTGGGTGTTGTACTCAATGATTGATCTAATAAGGGCCAAGTACAGCGGAACAATGACATCCTTGAATCTAGATACCACACCCTTGCTTATAAGTTGCACAATATAGAATGATTTCCTTACTACTGCAGACACATGATAGTCAAAGCCCAGATTACTGTCTACATGTGTTCCCAAATCTCTAACCACTGGGTCTACTGTTAAGGGTATATTATCAATGTGATAGTGTCTAGGAGTACCAGCTCTCTACCTAAAGGATGCTATTAAGCATTTCTTGGCATTGAGTTTTATACCATGGCTCTGGCACCAGTTACTAGTCTATGTCTGACCTTCCTGGAAGGTATTTGTATCATTGCGGGGTTCTATGACTGCAACTAGTTTGCATTCATTTGAAAACTTGGTCAGCCAGAGGTCACTGATGTTGGTCTTGATTTTGAAGAAGTAGATGCCAGAAAGGAGTAGCTCCAGCACCAAGCCTTGAGGGGCTCTGCTAGTGACTGGCCTCTTTGTGGAGGTAGATTCCCCTATCCTAACTTCTTTTCTCATATCTGTGAGCCAGCTGGGTATCCAGTGGGTGATGTAGAAGTTTATACCTAATTTGTTGAGTTTGTCTACAGTGCCAGGGTGGAGTATTATGTTGAAGGCTTGACCAGATAAAAATGGGGAGATGTAGTTGCCAGGCTTCCTGTGGGCCATATCCTGTATGCCTGGTAGACTAAGACATCAGTGTTGTATTCTGTAGCTATGCCTGCCAACAGCATCTAGGCAAGTCTGAATACTAATGGAGATCCTGTCCATCCATCCATCCATCCATCCATCCATCCATCCATCCATCTATCCACAACCCCTTTTTCTCATGTTTGTAGATGGGGTTGGGGTGTCACTTGAACAGTGACAATCACATTCCTTAAATCAACTCAGTCCACAAGTAGAACACCATATTGATTGAAAAACCTCCATAAGGGTGGTATTTTCCTGCTCTGGAGATTTATTGCGACATGTATGTTGCATAGCAGCCATCTTACAGCAACCTAAATATAAAAAGGTGAGATGATAAAATCAGCAAGCAAAGGAGAGTGGTATGGCTGGAAATTAATTCATCTTCAAGTCTTGGTGAGTACCTCCGTGAGGTAGACCCCATTTTTACAAACTGTCACCAAGACAGCATTGCTATATAACTGTATTTTGTATACCATATATCATGGACAGGATTAGGTTAAAAATAAAAAAGGCCAGCTGGGTGCTCATGTCCCAGTATAAAAAAGTGCCCAATCCTGGTAGGCGCTCTGGTGCCAGGACTGGAAAAGAATGCCAGTGTAGGATCCTCAAGACACAGAAACATTCCTACAATCATGTTAGGCCAAGTTCAATGGGAGGGTGGCCTCCTTGTTGTAGAAGGAAGTAGTAGTCCACAAAAATCACAAAACATGACAGGCCAAAAAAGAGCCATAAAGACGATAAAGTGGACTACTGAGGATAAGAAAGAAATTATGTATGTTACTATTATACAAGAAGCCAAGAATTTCAAGACAGAAGATATATAAAAGATTATACAGCAATACAACAGATTCATGAAAAACATTATATAGACCAAGAATCCATGGGCCATTTGGAAAAAGAAGTGACCGAGGAACTGCAAAAATATAAAGAACAAAATCTAGAGATTTTTTGAATGGTATAAAAAAGAAATATGGACACGGGAAAGAAAGAAATATCTGATATGGTACAATATTTATGCAAAGGAGAACGCCAAATTAATCAATACAAAAAAGCTGCTCCAAAGATATTCAAAGAGAAATACTGGAAAAGCACCCAGATATGGATTTTTTTTTCTCAAATGATTAGATATGGAAAATTTCACAATACAAAAAATATGATCGCAAAGGTGGAATGTAGAGCGGAAGATTAGTAAAGTAGAAATTAAAAAAAATAGAAGCTGATGTTATGGAATACTTGTGAAGTGAAGGACTGAGTGTAAAAAGTATAACATAGGATAGGTTATATCACAGCATGCTGGAATGATGATTCCCCCAAGTAAGGAGAAACAGGGGGAGAGGAGACAACAAAGAAGAAATACGGCTGTGGGAAAAAAGAAGAGCTGTAATATGGTATAATATTTATGCAAAGGGGAAAGCAAAACTAATCAATACAAAAAAGCAGCACCAAAGATATTTGATGAGAAATATAGGCATACAGAGAATTTTACAATACAAAAAATAAGAAGATAAAGGGGGAAAGTAGAAAAGAGGATTCGTTATAGAGAAATTAAAGAAATAGAACTTGAAGTTATGGATTACCTGTAGAAAATCTAATTCTGATAACATCACAGCACGATAGAACAATGAATCCCCAAATTAAGGAGAAGCCAGTGGAACAGGAGGCATTTGATCAGTTGCCATGTGAAGATACTTTGGAGTCTTCAGTAGGAAACAAGTACAAAAGTTCAGCTGGAGTTGTGCAGCAAGGGAAGGAGCAGGAACCAGTGGCAACTCTGATGCAGTCAATGTTGTGGAGTGACAGGCCAGTGAGATCCCATATGAAAGAGTAGTGGCTGGCACAGGATGAAGCTGAAGAGAATGTGGCACAAGAAGATGTCCTGGAACTTTCTGTAGAATGTCCACAGGAGACAGAGAACAAAAAATGTTCCCTTAGTTTAGAAGAAAATGATGTAAGGGAAGAGTGTTTGATTTAATAGAGATGGAAAGACATATTAAGATCAATGAAAGAAATAGGTTACAGAAAGTCACTAAGACCAAAAATGTAAAAAGTTCAATAAAACAAATGAACACAGTCATCAAGATGTTCATAGAAATTCATGCAACATGACAGAAGTAAATAGGATGTATTGCTGTGCAGCTAAATTAATAACAGATAGTCTTACCACAAAAACACAGGGCAGTAAGGGAAAGGAAGGAGAGAAATCAAATGCCATAAAGGAAGTATTAAATAGAGAAAACTATAAAGCAATTAAAGCAATAAGTGTCACTGTTACAAGAGTACAGACGAAGGAATAGATCAACAAAAACACTCAGAAAGATGGGCATGAAAAAAGCAAAGCACAGTATCAGAACAGACCAAGATCTATCATACACTATTGCAAATAATAAATTAAAGATATCAGCACAGACAGAAAAACTTAAGAGATTTGCAGAAAAATATAAAAGAAAAGTACAAAATAAGCAGTTTATTGATGACCCAAAACATTTTATAGAGAATTGGGAAACAAGGCAAAAGGTATAGAAATTCCACCAGAAAAGAAGAAATAGACATATTTTGGAGAACTATCTATGAAGATCCTGTGGAACATAGCAAAGATGCTGAATGAATAGACGAAGGAAAGTAAAGAATAAGAAGTCCAAATGTACAGGATATGAAATGGGATTAAGTAATGGCCAGAGAAATTGAAACAAAATTAAGAAAAGCTCCTAATTGGAAAACCCCAGGCCCAGATGCAGTACCTAACTTCTGGCTAAAAATATTAACATCTTTACATGAAGATTTAGCCATGAGTAAGAACTGTTTATATGCACACTCCGAACAGACGCCAGCCTTGTTATCAACAGGAGAAGTTATACTCCTCCATAAGAGTGAAACTGCAAGATATCCTAAAAACTATAGACCAATAACATGCCTTCCAACATTGTATATGTTATACACTGGAACTGATGTTGAAATAGTTTATAGTTATCTAGAAGGAATCTCAATAATGGCAGTAGAGCAAAAGGGTAACAAAGGAAAGTCATATGGAGCAAAGGATCATTTGTTGTTAATGTCATAAAGGAAAATTGTAAAAAGGGGAAGAATCTAAGTATGGCATGGATAAACTACAAAAAAATCATCTGACAGCATTCCACATTCATGGATAAAAGAGTGCTTACAAATATATGATACTCCCTACATTGATCGATTACATTACAGTGGCCATGAAACAGTGGCAAACCACTGTGCAACT